>NW_028165106.1:0-55000 GCF_964263955.1 Coregonus lavaretus
ATGAATGAATGAATGAATGGATGGATGGATGAATGGATGAATGGATGGATGGATGAACAAATGTAAGCGCGAACAAACTAATAAATTGATTAATGAAACAATGAATGGATGGAAGGATGGATGGATGCAATGATGAATTAATGAATTATGTTTTATGTACAGTATATAGCAGGATAGCCATACCTGTGAAATGACCCAGTGTCCCTCCTTAGCAGCCATCTCCATGGCGACCTCAGCCACAGCCTCCTGACCCTGAACCAAAGACACATTGTGGAGTTTCCCCAGGTCTATGGTGAACCCCAACTTCCTGCCTGTTACCATGGAAACAATATTTTCTCAGTGTGTGTGTGTGTGTCATATTCATGCAGATTTACAGTGATCTTTACATTACAAAATTAGTTGTCTTAGTGTTACCCAGTGACTCCACGTCTTACAGAGGGTCTACTCCAGGAGACAGGATGAAGAATACAGGCGAGGCAGGTCCACTCTCTCTGAAGGACTTAGCAAACTCTGTCTTCCTCCCCTCTGTATACTTCACCCCCAACTTCTCCTCCACAAAGTTCCTACAGACAGAAAGAGAGTGCGCGAGGGCGAGGGGAGGGTATGTGGAGGGAGATTGATCGTCATTATAATTTGCCAGGGACATATAAAAGATGGGGATGGAAGGAGAGAAGAGGAGAGGGAGAGAAGAGGAGAGGGAGAGAAGACTGAGACTGTGGGAGGAGAGATTGATGGAGAGGTCCAATGTCACCCCTGTGAGTAGCCTACATATTTGCCGGGTTTCAAAGACCATGATGCTTCATTCATAAACATTTTCTATTTGTTTTACAACCTTATTTGAGATTTAGATATTAGAAACAGTCATGTTGTATGGAGTCAAAGCCCCGCATCCCTAGAGTAACAACACATTTATAGTGTGGTTAATGATGACATCTGGGTTGTGTTCAACTGCCCCCCCCCCCCCCCCCCATCTCTTTTTCTCTTTCAGTTCTTCTCCCCCATAGCATCAGGCATCAGCTCGGAGTCGTTCTTCCGTTCTCAGTCTCAGGAGTCAAACAGCGCCAAGATATCCTGCCTCATCAGAGACCTCAGCAACGGAGGGAGAGGGGGATGGAGGGAGGGATAGACAGGGGGATAGGTGGGTTCCAGTCCATGATTAGGGGCTTCTCAATCAGTCTTGGGGAGGAGGATGGGGATGGAGGGATAGAGGTAACCTGGGGGGAGAGAGTGAAGGAGAGGGGGACGGAGGGAGGGATAGAAGGGGGTCGGCTGGAGCTAGGGGAAGGGGGGAGGCTACAAATCATGCTAAAGGGGTTCCAGGGTGGGATTGGAGAGGTAGATGGGGAGACAGAGAGGGAGGAGAGGGGATGGGGGGAGACTGGGAGACAAGAGGGATGGAGGGAGGTAACGAAGGAGGAGAGGGTGGTGGAGGGGGGGAGTGTGGAGGGAGGGAGGATGCAGTCAATGTTTAGGGAGCTGAGTGGGGGGAGTATGGTTGGGTTTGGGGATATGCACTCTCTGGATGATATTGGGGGGATAGAGAGGATAGGGGACATGGATATGAATATGAACATGGGGGTGGTAGGGGTCAGGGGTGACATGGCTAATGTTGGGGTCATAAGTCATAAGGTCAGGAGTGAGTTAGGGGTCAGAGGTCAGGGGGTGAAGTCGGGGGTACAGGTGGGCATGCGGACAACATCCAATCAGAACTCTTCTAAGACCTGCAGCCTACGACAGGGAACCAAAATCAATATGGCCGCCAACACCGCGACGCTGGACATGAACATGATGGACCTGGGCTGGTCTGACGACGACAGTGACTAGGAGAACACACAAACACTATTTTGTTTCTGTTATGTCATTTTCTTTTTTAATTGAAGCCAAACGTATACACGCCCCTGTGTGTGAGGACTGTAGGGGATAATAGTGAAGAATTATGAGCAGTGTTGATTTCATTTTACATTTACATTTTAGTCATTTAGCAGACGCTCTTATCCAGAGCGACTTACAAGAGCAATTAGGGTTAAGTGCCTTGCTCAAGGGCACATCGACAGATTTTTCACCTAGTCGGCTCGGGGATTAGAACTAGCGACCTTTCGGTTACTGGCACAACGCTCTTACCCACTAAGCTACCTGCCGCCCTATTTCCTCCTGCTAAGACCATCTCCGGTGACCTTCTCCCCTACCTCACCTCGCTGATCAACTCATCCTTGACCGCTGGCCATGTCCCTTCCGTCTTCAAGAGAGCGAGAGTTGCTCCCCTTCTCAAAAAACCAACACTCGATCCCACTGATGTCAACAACTACAGATCAGTATCCCTTCTTTCTTTTCTTTCCAAAACTATTGAGCGTGCCGTCTTTAGCCAACTCTCTTGCTATCTCTCTCAGAATGACCTTCTTGATCCAAACCAGTCAGGTTTCAGGACTGGTCATTCAACTGAGACTGCTCTTCTCTGTGTCACGGAGGCTCTCCGCACTGCTAAAGCTAACTCTCTCTCCTCTGCTCTTGTCCTTCTAGACCTGTCTGCTGCCTTTGATACTGTAAACCATCAGATCCTCCTCTCTACCCTCTCCGAGCTGGGCATCTCCGGCGCGGCTCACTCCTGGATTGCGTCCTACCTGACCGGTCGCTCCTACCAAGTGGCGTGGCGAGAAGCTGTCTCCGCACCACGTGCTCTCACCACTGGTGTCCCCCAGGGCTCAGTTCTAGGCCCTCTCCTTTTCTCCCTATACACCAAGTCACTTGGCTCTGTCATATCCTCACATGGCCTCTCCTATCATTGCTACGCTGACGATACACAACTAATCTTCTCCTTTCCCCCTTCTGATAACCAGGTGGCGAATCGCATCTCTGCATGTCTGGCAGACATATCAGTATGGATGACGGATCACCACCTCAAGCTGAACCCTGGCAAGACGGAGCTGCTCTTCCTCCCGGGGAAGGACTGCCCGTTCCATGATCTCGCCATCACGGTTGACAACTCCGTTGTGTCCTCCTCCCAGAGTGCGAAGAGCCTTGGCGTGACCCTGGACAACACCCTGTCGTTCTCCGCTAACATCAAGGCGGTGACCCGCTCCTGCAGGTTCATGCTCTACAACATTCGGAGAGTACGACCCTGCCTTACACAGGAAGCGGCACAGGTCCTAATCCAGGCACTTGTCATCTCCCGTCTGGATTACTGCAACTCGCTGTTGGCTGGCCTCCCTGCCTGTGCCATTAAACCCCTACAACTCATCCAGAATGCCGCAGCCCGTCTGGTGTTCAACCTTCCCAAGTTCTCTCACGTCACCCCCCTCCTACGCACACTCCACTGGCTTCCAGTTGAAGCTCGCATCCGTTACAAGACCATGGTGCTTGCCTATGGAGCAGTGAGGGGAACGGCACCTCTGTACCTTCGGGCTCTGATCAGTCCCTACACCCAAATGAGGGCATTGCGTTCATCCACCTCTGGCCTGCTGGCTCCCCTTCCTCTGCGGAAGCATAGTTCCCACTCAGCCCAGTCAAAACTGTTCGCTGCTCTGGCACCCCAATGGTGGAACAAGCTCCCTCACGACGCCAGGACAGCGGAGTCACTCACCACCTTCCGGAGACATTTGAAACCCCACCTCTTTAAGGAATACCTGGGATAGGATAAAGTAATCCTTCTACCCCCCCCCCCCCCAAAAAAAAAAATTGTAAAGTGGTTATCCCACTGGCTATAGGGTGAATGCACCAATTTATGAGTCGCTCTGGATAAGAGCGTCTGCTAAATGACGTAAATGTGCCCTTGAGCAAGGCACTTAACCCTAATTGCTCCTGTAAGTCGCTCTGGATAAGAGCGTCTGCTAAATGACTAAAATGTAAATGTAATGTAAATGAGTTACTTGAGTTTATTTTTTAACACAAGGCAACAATCAGACAGACAAAAATACAAAATAATCATCTTTAGGCAAATTATAGTTCATCCAACAATAAAATAAATTAAAATGAATTACAAAATAGCTTAAATTAAAATAATTCCGGTAAATTCAAGTACTTATCAAATAAAATAATAATAATAAAAAAATAAGTACAAGTAACACACATTTCCAAACCTTTATACTTTTTTTACCAGGCAGAACTAGAATGAGGCAGCCCATAAACTCTCATAAACTGTGTATGTGTGTGTCTCCACAGTGACAGAACAACAGAAGGAAACACACAAACATTTCATACCAGGTATGCTGAACAGAAAACTGCACACCAGAAGGAAGCGGTCAACATAAAATAATCAATAGGTGTTGATTAGGCCTACTCAGTACCTTTGTATTGCATGGCAAGCAACAGCCCTTTTTCTGTGTGCCTAGAAATTAATAATCTGATCTGTGATTAGGCCACACTGCACATCTCACTGAGCAGAGGAAAAGAGCAGCAATACACATCAACTGAAAAAGCACCAGTCCATGATAGATGGCCAAATAAAACAATATTGCAGGCCTAGTATCCCAGAACACAAATTAAGCTGAATGCATGTTCTCTAAAAGGCATCAGAGGAGAGTGATGTAGTTGTAGACGGGGCATTATGTTTACTTCCAGCTCCAATATCTAACAAGAAAAGTCAGCAAAAAAAAAGTCACACTTGTCCCACCTCCCCAAGATAAGCAGCATAAAGCATGTATGATGTGTCTTTACAATGGAGTTATACATTAATAGCTCTGTGCTCTCTAGCACAACCATTACACAGTTAAGGGGATTACACGCTTTGCTCAAAAGCAGCTGAGAGAGGAGCAGCTTCCCCCATCTAGACTCCCACAGACAGACAACAGATTTGGCAGTATTCTAACCTTTAGGCTGACACTGGCCCTTTGACTGGTTGACTTCAGTCAACACTCCAGGAACTCTTTGGCACAGTAACATGAAAACCCTTTTATATTGAAGGCCCCACTGGGAGTTTGTGTGTGTGTGTCAAAACATGCAGAAACAAACTATTTCACCAAAGAATCGCTCAGTGATGTCACTATTAAGCTTCAACAGTAGCTGGCTCTCAAGGTTCTTGCTGTGAAGCTGTGATCGTTTAGCAGTGAACAGGAGTCCTGCATGACTGAAAAGTCTCTCACAGGCTGCAGATGCAGGAAGACCTGTGTTGACTTTGAGTGACAGCTTCTTGATGCGAGGAAAGGTGTGGAGTAGATCCATACCTGCAGGGGACAGACATGAAAGGTACCTCTCCAGCTCTCCTACTTGTGATTTTCCCAACTCCATGGATGCAAAGAAGTCGTCTTCATCAGAGAGGCCGCTGTTTGCGCTGGTGACATCATCCAAGTCGGTGTTGAGGTGATTTCTGATGTAGTCAAGGCCTGTGGGTTTTAGGGCAAGATAAATCGTTTTTCAAACGAATTAAGTCTGCACATTATTCTTACCCTTCTACTGTATAGGCTGTCAAGCTGCTGATGTTTGACATTAAAAGCTACCTGAGCTTCTAACTATATTGCCACCCTGTGGTTTGTCACTGACACACTATAATCCTAAATTACAGTAATATTATACAGAGTTATATAGGTCAATGTCTACTGGTTCACATTTGAATTGATAAACAATTATATTTACCAGCATTTAAGATGTTCTCCTCTGTGGTCCAGGATGTTCTGAATCTTGGTAGGAGTATTGCTGCTGCAATCAGCTCAGGCTCTTTCATGACGTCTCCAAAACGTTTCTGGATCCCTTGCTGCAGGGCATGAACAAGAGGTGTGCACATTTTGCAAGTTGACTCCAACCTCTTCAGCTTGTCCCGCAACTGGTAAGGTGTTGGCAGCAGGAGGCCCATATGCACAGATGATTCCCCTTGGAGGATATTAAGGACCATGGCAACAGGCTTTATCACAGCAGCATACTCGACCAAAAACCCAATTTCAGCTGGATTGAACCTATAAAAGATGTAACGATAAAAAAATTACTTATAGCTATTTCTGGTACAATGTGTTTATTATGCATTGTACATGTTAAATGCACAAATAAATAAAAATAAAATAAATTAGTTAAATTATTTCATTCAAGTCATCCACAATTGTCACACCACCATGCAAAGAAAACGTAGTTACTTGAGACAAGTGGAATCACCCATTAATCAGCAAGGCTTATTTATTTTTATTATTCTTTTAAAACAAAATATACATTTTGTCAACTTACATCTTTATCTTTAATGCTGTGCAGACATTGCGAATTGCTTGTTCTCCTTGCTCTCGGTGAAGGCGCACAATCCTTTCTACAGCGAGGAACAGGGAGCTCCAGCGTGTCTGATTGGGTCGGAGAAACAGCAGCTTGCATTCACGTTCCACTGTTTCATGAGCCATGGTTGACCTGCTGGTTTTATTCCAAAGAGCATGACACTTTGCAAAAGCAGACCGAGACAGCCTCTTGTAGGTTTCGTTTGCAGCTCCTCCTGCAGCAGTGGCATCAACTGTGGATATAAGATTGAGGAGATGGCATGCACACTTTTGGTGCCTTGGAAGTTGGTACTCAAGGCCTGTGTTGTCATCCAGAATAGCAGACACATCTTGACACTCCACCTCTGACTCACTCTGATCTTCTGTTGCATCATCAAGGGTGGAGTCACTCTCCTCTTGTACATTGATGGCTTCCTCCTTTTTCTCCTCACCATATAATCGAAAGGCCTTCAGGAAGTTTGAGCCACTGTCTGTTGTCGCCCTGGTCACTTTTTCCCTGATGTGGTACTCAGAATGTATTTCCTCTAATGCAGCAGCACGGACAACAAACGTGTGCGAGCCTTTGACAGGTCTACAAGCCAATGCAGCGGAGTGCCTCTCCAGTGAGGTGTTGTCTATCCAGTGACAGGTGACACCTAAGTAGCTACGTTGTCTGGCAGACCAGCAGTCTGTTGTGGTAGCAACATAGTTCACAGCACTCAGCTTTTTGATGATTATGCTCTTCTTGTGTTTTGCAGCTTCTTGTATTCTTGTGCATAACGTTTTCCTTGTCATTACTGTTTGAGGTTGCAGTTTTTGATGTTTGAGGTTGCAAGGATGGCGTCTCAACCACAGAAAATGGTTGGTTGGCCTCACATACAAAATTTAGCACCAGCTTGTCAAGCGTTGCTTGTGTTACTCGTCCTGGGGCAGCGAAGGCTGTGATTTTTGCATTTTTCACAAGAGTATCACTGGAAGAGGAGGACTTACGCTTTCTGTGGTTCTCTAGTAAGTCTGTGTACTTTGCCAGTTTGTTGGGGAGAACCCTCTGTGGATAAAAAAAAATCTGTAATTTTCATCATACACGTCAACTATGACAGACAAATTGAGAAATTTGTTTCCAGAAAATCACATTGTAGGATTTTTTATGAATTTATTTGCAAATTATGGTGGAAATAAGTATTTGGTCACCTACAAACAAGCAAGATTTCTGGCTCTCACAGACCTGTAACTTCTTCTTTAAGAGGCTCCCCTGTCCTCCACTCGTTACCTGTATTAATGGCAACTGTTTGAACTTGTTATCAGTATAAAAGACACCTGTCCACAACCTCAAACAGTCACACTCCAAACTCCACTATGGCCAAGACCAAAGAGCTGTCAAAGGAACCAGAAACAAAATTGTAGACCTGCACCAGGCTGGGAAGACTGAATCTGCAATAGGTAAGCAGCTTGGTTTGAAGAAATCAACTGTGGGAGCAATTATTATGAAATGGAAGACATACAAGACCACTGATAATCTCCCTCGATCTGGGGCTCCACGCAAGATCTCACCCCGTGGGGTCAAACTGATCACAAGAACGGTGAGCAAAAATCCCAGAACCACACGAGGGGACCTAGTGAATGACCTGCAGAGAGCTGGGACCAAAGTAACAAAGCCTACCATCAGTAACACACTACGCCGCCGGGGACTCAAATCCTGCAGTGCCAGACGTGTCCCCCTGCTTAAGCCAGTACATGTCCAGGCCCGTCTGAAGTTTGCTAGAGTGCATTTGGATGATCCAGAAGAGGATTGGGAGAATGTCATATGGTCAGATGAAACCAAAATATAACTTTTTGGTAAAAACTCAACTTGTCGTGTTTGGAGGACAGAGAATGCTGAGTTGCATCCAAAGAACACCATACCTACTGTGAAGCATGGGGGTGGAAACATCATGCTTTGGGGCTGTTTTTCTGCAAAGGGACAAGGACGACTGATCCGTGTAAAGGAAAGAATGAATGGGGCCATGTATCGTGAGATTTTGAGTGAAAACCTCCTTCCATCAGCAAGGGCATTGAAGATGAAACGTGGCTGGGTCTTTCAGCATGACAATGATCCCAAACACACCGCCCGGGCAACAAAGGAGTGGCTTCGTAAGAAGCATTTCAAGGTCCTGGAGTGGCCTAGCCAGTCTCCAGATCTCAACCCCATAGAAAATCTTTGGAGGGAGTTGAAAGTCCGTGTTGCCCAGCGACAGCCCCAAAACATCACTGCTCTAGAGGAGATCTGCATGGAGGAATGGGCCAAAATACCAGCAACAGTGTGTGAAAACCTTGTGAAGACTTACAGAAAACGTTTGACCTGTGTCATTGCCAACAAAGGGTATATAACAAAGTATTGAGTAACTTTTGTTATTGACCAAATACTTATTTTCCACCATAATTTGCAAATAAATTCATTAAAAATCCTACAATGTGATTTTCTGGATTTTTTTTCTTCTCATTTTCTCTGTCATAGTTGACCTATGATGAAAATTACAGGCCTCTCATCTTTTTAAGTGGGAGAACTTGCACAGTTGGTGGCTGACTAAATACTTTTTTCCCCCACTGTGTTTATATATATATATATATATATATATATATATATACACACACACACACACACACACTGTATCTCACAAAAGTGAGTACACCCCTCACATTTTTGTAAATATTTGAGTATATCTTTTCATGTGACATCACTGAAGAAATGACACTTTGCTACAATGTAAAGTATTGAGTGTATAGTTTGTATAACAGTGTAAATTTGCTGTCCCCTCAAAATAACACAACACACAGCCATTAATGTCTAAATCGCTGGCAACAAAAGTGAGTACACCCCTAAGTGAAAATGTCCAAATTGGGCCCAAAGTGTCAATATTTTGTGTGGCCACCATCATTTTCCAGCACTGCCTTAACCCTCTTGGGCATGGAGTTCACCAGAGCTTCACGGGTTGCCACTGGAGTCCTCTTCCACTCCGCCATGACGACATCACGGAGCTGGTGGATGTTAGAGACCTTGCACTCCTTCACCTTCCGTTTGAGGATACCCCACAGATACTCAATAGGGTTTAGGTCTGGAGACATGCTTGGCCAGTCCATCACCTTTACCCTCAGCTTCTTTAGCAAGGCAGTGGTCGTCTTTGAGGTGTGTTTGGGGTCGTTATTATGTTGGAATACTGCCCTGCGGCTCAGTCTCCGAAGGGAGGGGATCATGCTCTGCTTCAGTATATCAAAGTACATGTTGGCAGTAATGGTTCCCTCAATGAACTGTAGCTCCCCAGTGCCGACAGCACTCATGCAGCCCCAGACCATGACACTCCCACCACCATGTTTGACTGTAGGCAAGACACTTGTCTTTGTACTCCTCACCTGGTTGCCGCCACACACGCTTGACACTATCTGAACCAAATAAGTTTATCTTGGTCTCATCAGACCACAGGACATGGTTCCAGTAATCCATGTCCTTAGTCTGCTTGTCTTCAGCAAACTGTTTGCGGTCTTTCTTGTGCATCATCTTTAGAAGAGGCTTCCTTCTGGGACGACAGCCATGCAGACCAATTTGGTGCAGTGTATGGTCTGAGCACTGACAGGCTGACCCCCGACCCCTTCAACCGCTGCAGCAATCCTGGCAGCACTCATACGTCTATTTCCCAAAGACAACCTCTGGATATGACGCTGAGCACGTTCACTCAACTTCTTTGGTCGACCATGGTGAGGCCTGTTCTGAGTGGAACCTGTCCTGTTAAACCGCTGTATGGTCTTGGCCACCGTGCTGCAGCTCAGTTTCAGGGTCTTGGCAATCTTCTTATAGCCCAGGCCATCTTTATGTAGAGCAACAATTCTTTTTTTCAGATCCTCAGAGTTCTTTGCCATGAGGTGCCATGTTGAACTTCCAGTGACCAGTATGAGGGAGTGTGAGAGCGATGACACCAAATTTTAACACACCTGCTCCCCATTCACACCTGAGACCTTGTAACACTAACGAGTGAACATTTTCACTTAGGGGTGTACACACTTTTGTTGCCAGCGGTTTAGACATTAATGGCTGTGTGTTGAGTTATTTTGAGGGGACAGCAAATATACACTGTTATACAAGCTGTACATTCACTACTCTACAATGTAGCAAAGTGTCATTTCTTCAGTGTTGTCACATGAAAAGATATACTCAAATATTTACAAAAATGTGAGGGGTGTACTCACTTTTGTGAGATACTGTATATATGTGTATATGTTTGAGAGGGAACAGCTATGTGTTTGATATTTTCTAAGAAGTGATATGTGTCCCTAAAATAACTGTGGTGCTTAGTGGAGAGGGGGTTGATATAATTAAGATGTTGTAGGACTCACTGTTGCAGTCAGAAACAATTTATCTTCCGGGGGGAACCTCAACGGGAACTATCCAGGTGTCTGGTTCTTTGTGTATACACCCACTCAATTGGTTGGCACTTAAAATAGCCTTTGGGGGTTGAGTAGTCAAGTTGAAGCCGCAGTAGCGAATTTACTTGGCTTTGACGGCATTCTCGGTCTTCTTGGGGAGTAGCACCGCCCGGATGTTGGGTCCTCGTCGTTACGGAAGGCCAGCTGCAGGTGACAGGGGATGATGTGAGTTTTGGTGTTAGCTTCACACGCTAACGGTGAAGCTAACTGCGGAGCTAACAGCTAATACCGGAGCAAACAGCGAATGAAACGGGCCTGGAGGCCATTTGTGGTCGAGGCGGGAAGGGATACAGCTACGTCCGTGTTTGGTTGTATTTGGAAGGGACTAGTTCGCTTCATGTGGACTCTTCATTTGGACTGGACTGACTGACTCGACATGTAGGCGGGGCTCGGGAGCTTCAGAGCTAAGGGCAGGGCTACAGATTAGGTGTCCCTAAAGAACCGCTTGTCTAACAGTAGTTCCGCATTACATTCATTAATTTGCACTCAAGTTTTATTTATTTTTATACTGTGTATTCTCCGTGTAATTCATGTACCGTACCGAGACGCCCGTACCATTTCGGTTCAATACAAATACATATACCATTCCACCCCTACATCCAACTGTAATCAAAATTGCCACAGCCATAGTTTCAGTAAATGTGATTAGTATATGTTCTCCCTTTCATTTTTTAAAGGATGATATGGATGAGCCAGACCTGTGGGATGCATCAGTGGTCCTCCTTACAACAGTCAGTGATGATGCCACAAGCCAAGTTCACTACCACCCAGTGAGAGTCTCTGTCGTCCTAGAGGGTGATGTGGTTGTCAATCTCCCCAGGCTTGCTGATGCCTTCCTGGTAATGTTCGGCCTGATTTATGCACTACATCTCAGCTATCCCAAGGGACTGACAAACACTTTTGAGTTCACACAGAAAATCTTACTTGGTCTTGATGACTCTAAACTGTCACCCAAGCTGCAGAATCTTAAAAATGAGCTGATGTTGTATGTGTAACTGAAGATCCAAAAAGGAGTGGTGGATTCTGATGGCTCACTCTGTTAGAGCATAGTCCATAATGAGAATATGTCATGTCAGGTCCATGTTGAATACTGTTCAACTGTTTATGTTAAAGTTGCTGCTCTACTCAACGGGTTTTCAGCCAAATGGCACAAAGTACACACTGTCTTTGTATGTTTTAATGTACATTTAATTGTTGTTAAACTGAAATTCAGGGTTGAATTAAGTGTTTATATATGGAGGATATTTTTATTCCAAACATTTGTTTAGAAAGATTATTTGCCCACACCTGTGCCTTTTAGCACAAAATGAAACAATCTATTTAATAATTTTAGTAATATAACAATAATAGTAATACAAATAATTAAGAATTAAAAAGAGAATTAAATAAACAATTACAAAGGCACACTTTTGGCCATCTGGTTGTAAACTTGCAGTGCAGCAATGTATAAACAAATTGCTTGTAAATTCTTCACAACTAAAACTGCTAAAATTTCAAAACGGTACAATAACATGTACAAAGGCAGTGTTTAGCCTTCCTTTGGCTATCTGGTTCAAATCTAGCAACTTCAGGGTGCACTGTATAGTTTTAGAAAATTAATTCAAACTCGAAAAGCAAAATTAACAATATTAATAAGACAATAAAAATTATTTAACCATTTCCATAACTGAATAAACATCCCATCCTCAGAAGAAAATAAAGTCCCTATAACACTGTTTCCAACTAGAAAGGTGAAAGTAGCCTGAAACTTTGAGGACAGTTTATTTATTTATGAAAATGTATCAATGAAGAGCTTTCCTTTCTGATAAAAATGTACTTCCCAAAGCTATATAGTACACCTTTTAAAACCAAAATGCCATAGTGTATAAATATGGAGGATATATTTATTCATAATTCAAATTGAAAGTCCAAAGAGAAAAAGAAGCAAGATCAAATTAATAGTATTATTTTACTACGCTACTAGGAAAAATCATGCCATAATTAAATGTATGATGTAAAAGCTTAAAATGGAAATACTTCAATTAAAATCTAAAATATAATTGTTTTATTTTAGCCTTTCCCCTTTATAATTTTCAATTTGACATTTTATCTTTTGAATTTTACGTTTTACATTTGACATTGACATTTTCAGATTCACCTTTTACATTTTGATTTAAGCTTTTCATTTAGAAGTGACAGGTGTCAATTTAAATGAGGAGGCATGGCCCAACGGCTGGTGGGAGGGTCTAAAACGACTTCCAGCTGACAGTTGAAGCTTTGCATTTTAAATTTGACTTTTTAAATTTAATTATGGCATGATTTTTCCTAGTAGTGTAGTAAAATAATAATATTTTTAATTTGATCTCGCTTCGTTTTCCCTTTGGCCTTTCAATTTGAATTATGTCACCACCCAAGACTTGCTGATGCCCTCCTGGTAATGTTGTATTAACAGTTTATAAGCTATTTGTGATATAATGATATTTTCTTAATGTAATTTTAGCTTTTCTGAGTTTGAATATGTTCTACTATTACATAGTTCATCTTAAAGTATAAACAAAATGCCCAGAAGTAGACTTGTTAATTGTTATTTTTATTAATGTTCTTTTATTTCATATTTTTTTGCTAAAAGACTGGGCAAGAAAAGTTTATACTAAACATCTGAATAGATGATGTTTTTTTGTTTGACCTTTAAGTCAAGAGTACTTATTATTTTTAAGGCAATCAGTTGCCACAAATATTTTAAGTTTGGTGGTAAATGATTTTGAGTTGTAACAAGTCTATGTTTTTGAGTTATGGGTAATCAGAAGATTGATTGAAAAAACGAATAAATGTTAAGTTAACTCAGGATATTTATGTTTCATATTCATGCTTGAAATTATTAAGTTCTCTTGAGATATTGCAATGAGAAAGATGAATAAATATTCTGAGTAGCATAAACTGAAAATGTTTGAGTTGGCTTAATCAGTACATTTAATTTAATTATAATTAAAAATTACATTTAACATGAACTCCAAATATATAAGCAATGATATACTCAAATGTTTGAGTTTATGAACTCAACAAAACAGTGGCAACGGATTGCCTCACTTTCTTAAAGTTCTGCTTACTTATTCGGGTTCACAGTGATATGTCTGTGCTATGTGCAGGCAGCTAGTATAATTATTGTTTGTGAAGTAAGTATGTTGATTATTATTAAGGTTCTGGACGTCTGAGATACCAACAAGTAGGCTATACAATATCAAGACATATGTATTTTTCTATTAGTGTATTTGAGTTTGTTCTGTCGTTTCTGGATGATTAAATTGAAATTGCATCCAACTTTATATGGCTTGTTTTAGATATAGTGATATTTGAGAATTGATTTCATTTCAAATAACTGAAAGTGAGAGGTTGTAATCTGAATAAAGGGGGGAAATGCCATTTATTGAACGTGGTGAGACAGTCTTACACATTTCTAGAGAACCAGTTCGGATTTAAGTATAACTTTTGTATGACTGAAGCTTTTAGTGGTAGGTCCAAGCTTAAAATATTTAATCAATTCTGTCCTCTCTATTGATATTCATTTTATAAATAGGCCCGTTTAATTTTGTCTGGTTTGCTGTTCCAAATCAAATGGAATATTTATTTTTCATATCAATTAAAAAACTGTTCGCTAGGTGTAGGCAAGACCGTAAACTGGGATAATACTATAGAGTTAATCAGTGTAATGTGAGGCTTCTTGTTGGCACGGGCAATGTCTCCGGCCAACTCCAGGATCTCAGCAGTCAGGCACTCGAGCACGGCAGCCAGGTAGACTGGTGCGACAGCGCCCACACGCTCGGCATAGTTGCCTTTGCGCATCAGCCTGGGCATCTCGTAATCCATCTTGATTTAAATGTTCATGTAAAATGTGTTCCCAACATTGAAAGAATGTCTGTGTTTGTGTGTGATTTTTTTATTCCAGGAAGATGAAGGGGGTGATGTCCTGCAGGACCTAGCAAAACATGCAAGGAAAATCGTTGTGTACTAACCTGGGATATTTACGTTAATGATTATGTTTACCAATAGATGACAGTATTGACTCAATACGGGGTTTGCTTTCCGCTATCTGTAGCCGTTCAAATGTCTGACATATAACCGTGCTCGAGAAAGCCACAGGTAGCGTAATGTATTTCAGCAGATTTCGTGCGTTTTTGTATGAAAAGACACGAATTTATGTGCTACTTAATTCGTGCGAAAAGACACCAATTTAACCAGTAAGCTACACACAACAACCATAAACGGATAGCCTATTTTTCTTTATTATAGTTGTGAATATACAGAAATGTTGTCTTTATTTAATAATGTTTCAAACATTGTAGTTGTATGCCTATGTACTGTTTGAGATTTTCTGAAAATGATTTGTGAGAAAATACACACATTTACGTGGGAAAAATTGTTTTATTACATTTTAGCAGATGCTCTTATCCAGAGCGACTTACAGGAGCATTTAGGGTTAAGTGCCTTGCTTAAGGGCACATCGACAGATTTTTCACCTAGTCGGCCCGGGGACTAGAACCAGCGACCTTTCGGTTACTGGCACAACGCTCTTACCCACTAAGCTACCTGCCACCCTTATTAATGTTAACACTGTTTTCTATGCTTGATTTCGATTAATACTTTAATAATTTGGGATACTGGTGCACTTTTGGTCAGAAAGGCCCCTTTTTCGTGTAGGCAACAGTACACGATTTTCTTCATAATGCATTTCATATTTCGTAGAGCCTAAATTACACAATTTTCTTCATAATTCATTTAATACACGTTAAAGAGGTTAATGTAAAATAATGAAATGTCGGCTTTTACTTATGGCACTTCCAAGGCCTTTCTATTATGGTTATGTCAATCATATTATATACTTGTTGTAACACGTTCAACCAGTTAGCAAGTCAGAAATGTCCGTTTCCAAGTACCGACTAGCACTTGAATGCTGTATTATGCCAACTTCACATTCTCGTGGAAAATGGGAAGTTGTAACTCCGACATGATTGTGTTAAAGTGGTTTTGAAGTCGGAACAATTCTTAAACCAATAAGATTGGCAACAACATTTTCACAATTTCTCACTTGCAATTCGAACTTAAAGGGTCATTCAAGTGAAACTTCCCAGTCGGAACTAGGTATTTCCGATAACTCTGATAGCACCCTGAACGCGACATTAATATGTGTGATCGACAACAGTAGGGTCTGGGTCCTGGCGTGTCCAGTCCCCATACCCATTCCATAGGAGTGAGTGTCAGTAGTCTACTATATGTCCGTGCTATGTGAAGTAAGTATGGTGATTATTATTAAGGTTCTGGTCGTCTGAGATATCAACAAGTAAGGCTATACAATAAATATATATTTTTTTCTATTAGTTTTTTTCCACAAATAGACAGGTATTTTTACCTTTCCTTGGTAGCAAGATCTTGTAATTTTTTGCTAACTTTCTATTAACATTTAATAGAGTGAGATCATTTTATTTAGGGATATGTATCCACATCACCATCAGACCATTTTATTGGTAAACTACAAGTTGTATTGTCAGTGATCCAATTTACAGTTTAGTCATTTAGCAGACGCTCTTATACAGAGTGCATTCATTTTTCATTCTGGCCCCCGTGGGAATCGAACCCACAACCCTTGCGTTGCAAGCACCTTGCTCTACCAACTGAGCTACAGGAAGGTCAATACCTTATATAGTACATTTATCATAATGTGGTTGTATTCCAGAGAGGTTAGAAAATGTATCTAGATCCTCTGAATACATTGACACGTTTGTTTTTAAACTTTGGATTTCTAATCCCTTGATATAATTGTTGGATCTGATTTCAATAGCTAACATTTCGATGGCCATAATAAATAGATATACCGATAGTGGACAACTTTGTACATTTCAGCACCACGGAGCTCCTCTATTACCCGTCTCGTGAGTGGAGATGAAGCAGAAGCGCTGTCCATTCAACTGTGCTGAATAAAGCAACGCATGCACCGAGTCTTCCTTTGTCCTTCCTGATTTGGCCAATTATTTGGCTGGAGTATTTCGGCCTGCCGAGCGTCTTTGACTATTGTAGATAATCCCTTTGGATTTATGCGTTTTATTTCAACGCCTCAGGCAAGTAAAACGTGCAATACCTAGCTTTTAGACGGGTTAGTTAACAACATACATGGTGAGAAATGTAGAGGTGCGCGTATAAATGGAGCAATTGTGCCTTTTTGATGGAAATATGGAGGTGGGATTTTGGAGATCAGATCATCATTTAAGCGCGCTCTCCGCGAATACAGTGGGCCATCAGGATGTCCTAGGGCAAGATGGACACACTCTTTGCGTGGATGGCACACAGTTTGGTGTCCTCGAACAGACCGACCAGGTAAGCCTCGCTAGCCTCCTGCAGGGCTATCACGGCGGAGCTCTAGAAGCGCAGGTCGATCTTGAAGAACTGGGCCATTTTTCTCCCCAGGCGCTGGCAGGGCTCGTAACGGGGAGGCGCTCCTGCGCGCAGACTTGGCGGCCAGCTGCTTCCTGTAGGCTTTGCCACGGGTGGATTTGCGAGCGGTTTGCTTGGTTCTGGCCATGGCGCTTGCTTCCTTCTTAGACAGTCGGAGTATAGCCTCGAAATGCCCATGTGAAATGTATAAAGCCGGCAGTGGCATCTGCTGATTGGACACCATCTCCCCACTACCCCGATTGGCCCGTTGCGGAGGACTCCTCTGTCGGTTACTGGAAAGGATGCTTTGCTTCTTTTTTTTTAGGACCGCGCGCCCATCACAATATACTGCGCGCCAAAAACAATAGTACACTAAGCGCGTGCGTACAATAGCACACTGCTGGCCCTTTGCGCGCAATAATAGTCGTCAAAGTCAAGAGTGAAATCTTGTTATATTTTAATGCTAGCCTGTTATCGCAAACGAGGCCAATAGTACACTGCCTGCACACAACTACACACTGCGCGCTGGCAAAAGCACACTGACAGTCGGGAGTATAGCCTCGAAATGCAGAGACGCGCCATGGCCAGAGCCAAGCAAACCGCTCGCAAATCCACCGGTGGCAAAGCCCCCAGGAAGCAGCTCGCCACTAAGGCTGCTCGCAAGAGCGCCCCGGCCACCGGCGGTGTGAAGAAGCCTCACCGTTACAGGCCCGGTACCGTGGCTCTGAGAGAGATCCGTCGTTACCAGAAGTCCACTGAACTGTTCATCCGCAAGCTGCCCTTACAGCGCCTGGTGAGAGAAATCGCCCAGGACTTCAAGACCGACCTGCGCTTCCAGAGCTCCGCCGTGATGGCCCTGCAGGAGGCTAGCGAGGCTTACCTGGTCGGCCTGTTCGAGGACACCAACCTGTGCGCCATCCACGCCAAGCGGGTGACCATCATGCCCAAGGACATCCATCTGGCCCGCCGAATTCGCGGAGAGCGCGCATAAATGAGGATGACCTGATCTCCAAAATTCCCCAAATGCTCTTTTAAGAGCCACCTCCATATTTCCATCCAAAAGGCACAATTGTTCCATGTACACACGCACCTCTACATTACCCACCATGTATGTTGTTCACTAACACGTCTAAAAGCTACGTATTGCACCTTTTAGTTGCCTGAAGTCTAGCTTCAATGTTTGTGTGTGTGTGTGTGTATATACTCTGGCATCATCCACTTCCTTTGAACTATAGTAGCACAGTAAAATGCTTTACAAAGGAGGAGGAAAAGAAACGAGTGATAATATAGGCCGAATAGTAACAAGAATTGTGTTCAGATGAATGATTGACACTATTAGCTGTGTGTAATAGCCTTGCATGCAGTCAAGACAAAACATTGCATGCCAACTGACTTTAAAAGTCCCATGTTGCAGTGCTGCTGAGAGACTCATGCAGAGGCCAAAACTTTACAGTGGAGCACGGAGGACATCTTGTGGTTCAACTCGGGTACTGCCCATATGTGTCCTTTTAGTATTAGCTCTTTAGCCCAGCGTTTCCCAAACGCGGTCCTGGGGTCCCCAAGGGGTGCGCGTTTTGCCCTAGCACTCCACAGCTGATTCTAATACTCACAGCTTGATGATGATGAGTTGAACTACGGGACACTAAAAGCGTCTGCTAAATGGCGTATTATTATTATTATTATTATTATTATTTATAAGGATGACTTGGTTCTATCGCTTTAATGCCAAACGCTGAACTCTGGTTTTCACTAATTACTTGTCCCAGGTGACCATTATGAATCTAATAGCAAAACAAATGTTTCTAAATTGCTCTTTGAATGTAACATGCTACAGTCTGTCAATTACACCGTGGAAATCACATTTACATCTTTCTTATCCCCTGTGTCATCATTGAAGACATGTCACAATCATTGAAGGAAAAAGTCCATGTATTCTTTAGATAATTACAACATAGATGTCCTGTAATCAAACGACACAAATGGAATGAATGAAACAAACCGAACATTTAGCAGGCACTAGTTTGCATCAAGCCTGTCTTGAGCATTTTGACATAGGTGTGGATTTGATGTCATTGCATGCCTCATCCGTGGCCTGGAGGAGGGTGGCACGCTCATGGGGATGGCAATCACACACACTTTTCACCTGTATTGCATTTCACAGTATTGTGTGGCTCAGGTATTCAGCGCATGTCACTAGCAACACCATAGTTGTGGGTTGGATCCCCACTGGGGTCACATGCTAAAAGGTATGGACTCACTGTTGTCACTTGGGATAAAAGCGCCAGCTATATCAAAGCTATAGGATATGAAGGTAGGGCATTGGCCAATGCCATTTCCGAAAAGCAGTGTGAACCCCCCCCGAAGGAGAAGTTGACTATTCAAATAGAGCTACCCAAACATTTATTGGATGTTGCAAAGTTTTTCTTTCACCCATGGTCCCTAAAGGGAGTCAAAAAAGGGCAGGAAACAATGGGTTCTCAGCAATATTTCACCAACAACCAATCACTATTCAAAAAAAGATATATATATATATGTATTCACTAACTGTAAGTCGCTTTGGACAAAAGCGTCTGTTAAATGGCATATTATTATTATATACGCGCACGTCTACATTTCTCACCATGTATGTTGTTAACTAACTTGTCTAAAAGCTACGTATTGCACGTTTTACTTGCCTGAGGCGTTGAAATAAAAGGCATCAATCCAAATGGATTATCTACAATAGCCAAAATCGCATGGCCAAATCAGGAAGGCTCCGCGCATGCGTTGCTGTATTCAGCACGGTTGAATGCATTCAGAGTCAGAGGTTGAAGTTTTGTCTCTCTGGCGGGAGGTAAGTTTGGTTTACAGAGGTGGGTAGAGTAGCCAAAAATTGTACTCAAGTAAAAGTACTATTACTTCAGAATAATATTGTTATGAATGGTACGACGTGCTGTACGTCGTACTGCACGTTGTTATGGTTTACGACAGTGTGCTGCTTTACGGATGAATGGGTTGTCAGAATGTGTGGCACATGTCATTAAATGACAGAGTGATGTACAATGTGAAACTGTCCAGATGTCCGTTCTTCTACAGCTAGGCTAGATATAACATTGGCGACGAAGATGGCTGAATTCAGTTTACCACCGCCAGCACCATTCCTTGCCGTGCCTGGCGAACCTCCAGTCCTGTGGAATAACTGGCTTGAAAGTTTAAACACTTATCTTGAAGCTATGGACTTTTCTACAATCTCCGACAAGCGGAGGACAGCACTTCTCCGTCACTGCCTTGGTACAGAGGGACAGAGGATTTTCAGAGCGCTTGGATCGGCTCCTACATTCACTGCTTCAGTCAGCCTCCTACGGAACCACTTCGCCGGGAAAGAGCGACGCTACCGGCTACGGAAGAGACACCAACGGCCGGGTGAGTCCATTCAAAGCTACGTGGCTAATCTGAGGGATTTGGCTAGCTCTTGTAACTACGGGACACTTAAAGTATTTAGTCAGCCACCAATTGTGCAAGTTTTCCCACTTACAAAGATGAGAGGCCTGTAATTTTCATCATAGGTACACGTCAACTATGACAGACAAAATGAGAAAAATCCTGTAAATCACATTGTATGATTTCTAATGAATTTATTTGCAAATTATGGTGGAAAGTAAGTATTTCATTATTATGGTTGGGTCGGTATATATCATGTGAATTTTTCTTGATTTTTTCGTAGTCCTATGTGGCTCAGTGGGTAGAGCGTAGCGCCTGTAACCCCATGGAAGCGGGTTCGGTCCCCGAGGCTGCCCACGTAAAATGTATGCAAGCATGACAGTAAGTACAGCGTCTGCTAAATGGCATAATGTTTTCTTATTATGATGGGGTTGTTGGTTGGTTAATAGTGATGGGGTGGTGGAAAGAGGAGGGTGAGAGGATACTGGAGTATAAATAAATATGAGTATGGTGTGGCGTGATGCAAATATTGTATGAAAATGAAATGATTTATGATGTATGGTTTTTGTACGATTTTTATAAAAACCCTTAAATCAGAACCAAGCAAACTGCTCACAAATCCACCCGTGGCAAAGCCTACAGGATGCAGCTCGCCGCCAAGGCCCAACTGCTAAGGGCCTCTACACTTTCTGTGCCACGTACAGGTAGGCCTACATGTATTATAGATTATAGTGAACTCCAAATTAAATAATGTACTATGTTGCTATTACTGCTTTTAGTGTCTCAAAACTATTTGAGTGGTCCACAATGTGGATTTTTTATACCTGTTTTGTATTGTCAAATGATGTATCATTGTGAAGTGACAGACTTTTTTTTTCTGTGATGGATTGTTATTACTGAAAAAAACTGCTGTGTCTAGGAAGTTGACTTCTTGCTGATGAATTGTGTATTTAACCTTAATGGATGGATGGATGGATGATTGTTGAGAATGTTTAGGAAATATGTAAATAGTTGAATGTCGTGAGGCCAGGCTCCTATTATATCGTCTAAGAATCGGTAATAAAAGGTGGGTTGGTATGGACACTTGGCCAGTGCCTCTCTCTCCCATTCAGCGTCTCTCTCCCATTCAGCCATGAGTATATTTGCGTATGCATGTGCACATTTTTTCCCATAGCTGTTCCCGCCACCTGTAGGTAATAGTGATCGTTGAATAAAAAGTTATTGCTAGTAAGGCTGATTTCTAATAGTTGTAGTATTTCTTTGTCCGGTCTAGTGTTAACAGGATATCTCTTGAAAATGTTTCTAACTGCTTGTATTCCTGTTGCTGTATTTATATTAGTGTATAGGCCATCAATATCTATTGTTAATATGTGGGTTTGGGAGAGAACAACTATTGGTCCAATCCTCTCCATGAAGTGATGTGTCCCTAAGATAACTGGGGTGCTTAGTGGAGAGGGGGTTGATATAATAGTCAATGTATTCTGAGATGTTGTAGGACTCACTGTTGCAGTCAGAAGCAATTGGTATCCGGGGGGGAACCTCAAAGGGAACTATCCAGGTGTCTGGTTCTTTGTGTATTTTCGGGAGTAGGTGAAACAGTCTAGGTCGTGGGGTGTCTGGTACAAAGAGAAAGTTCCGTTGTTTAGCAGTGATATGTTTTTCATAGAGGGTTTGAATGATTTGCCTTAATTGTAATTTTGTCTGTAGTTGTATACGGTTGTCTATTGGTTGATAGTGTTTAGTGTTGGATAATTGTCTGTTTGCTTCGTATGTGTATTGGTATTTATCTATTATAACTATTTTTGATCCTTTGTCTGCTGGTTTCGGTATATTTTGTGGGTTGTTTTTAAGTTGTTTTATGGCCTCTCTTTCTATGTGGGTGAGATTGTCTTTTGTGTCTGTCTGATGTTTGATAAACCAGGTGTAGTTCTGCCCTCTGCGGGGGGATCTGAGGTAGTGGCTGTAAATAATAGCATTTGGAAAAGTGTTTTTTGCTTCTTTATACATGTCTGCCAGCTGTTTGAGGGAGGTTTGGTAGGGATCATGGTACTTGTTGGTTATACCCACCTAGAGAAACACCTGGCAGGTGTCTTTTTCAGAACCTTGGCAAAATGATAAATATTTGCACCTGGGTAGCTGTCGATTTGTATGTTTGGGTTATTGAATGAGGGTATTCTGTTGAGGTTGGAATCTCCTAGTATCAGTGTGGATGCTGTGCCTATGAAGTTCCAGTCTGCCACTGAGATGGCATGGTCCAAGTCCTGTTGACGGGAGGAGATTCTATTGAAGCGAATTAATTGTGATTTCGCTATACCTTTTGAAAGTGTGTTTTGGATGGTAGCTGTGTTTATGGAGTAGAGCATGTGTATCTGTAGGTTTAAAGTATACTTTGGTGAGTAATGTTTTCTGTGTTGCATTGTTTTGGTTGAAGAAGGCTGTTGTATCCAAGAAATGTACTTCCATTGGATTTATTGTGTATTTAACTTGAATTGATGCGTGGTGATTATTGAGAATATTAATGAAATCTGTGAAACGTGTGCATATGCAGGTGCAAATTTCTTAGCCATAGTTGTTCCCTCCACCTGTAAGTAGTGCCTACCATTAAACCTGAAGTCATTGCTCGTCAGGCTGCTCTCTAATAGTTCTAATATGTCGTTGTCCAGTCTATCCCTCTCTGGAAACCTATTGAAAAGTGTTCTAACTGCCTCTATCCCTACTACTGTGTTGATATTGGCGTATAAGCTATCTATATCAATGGTGATATATATATATATATATATATATATATATATATACACACACACACACAGTGGGGAAAAAAAGTATTTAGTCAGCCAACAATTGTGCAAGTTCTCCCACTTAAAAAGATGAGAGAGGCCTGTAATTTTCATCATAGGTACACGCCAACTATGACAGACAAATTGAGAAAAAAGAATCCAGAAAATCACATTGTAGGATTTTTTTATGAATTTATTTGCAAATTATGGTGGAAAATAAGTATTTGGTCACCTACAAACAAGCAAGATTTCTGGCTCTCACAGACCTGTAACTTCTTCTTTAAGAGGCTCCCCTGTCCTCCACTCGTTACCTGTATTAATGGCACCTGTTTGAACTTGTTATCAGTATAAAAGACACCTGTCCACAACCTCAAACAGTCACACTCCAAACTCCACTATGACCAAGACCAAAGAGCTGTCAAAGGAACCAGAAACAAAATTGTAGACCTGCACCAGGCTGGGAAGACTGAATCTGCAATAGGTAAGCAGCTTGGTTTGAAGAAATCAACTGTGGGAGCAATTATTATGAAATGGAAGACATACAAGACCACTGATAATCTCCCTCGATCTGGGGCTCCACGCAAGATCACACCCCGTGGGGTCAAACTGATCACAAGAACGGTGAGCAAAAATCCCAGAACCACACGGGGGGACCTAGTGAATGACCTGCAGAGAGCTGGGACCAAAGTAACAAAGCCTACCATCAGTAACACACTACGCCGCCGGGGACTTAAATCCTGCAGTGCCAGACGTGTCCCCCTGCTTAAGCCAGTACATGTCCAGGCCCGTCTGAAGTTTGCTAGAGTGCATTTGGATGATCCAGAAGAGGATTGGGAGAATGTCATATGGTCAGATGAAACCAAAATATAACTTTTTGGTAAAAACTCAACTTGTCGTGTTTGGAGGACAAAGAATGCTGAGTTGCATCCAAAGAACACCATACCTACTGTGAAGCATGGGGGTGGAAACTTCATGCTTTGGGGCTGTTTTTCTGCAAAGGGACCAGGACGACTGATCCGTGTAAAGGAAAGAATGAATGGGGCCATGTATCGTGAGATTTTGAGTGAAAACCTCCTTCCATCAGCAAGGGCATTGAAGATGAAACGTGGCTGGGTCTTTTAGCATGACAATGATCCCAAACACACCGCCCGGGCAACAAAGGAGTGGCTTCGTAAGAAGCATTTCAAGGTCCTGGAGTGGCCTAGCCAGTCTCCAGATCTCAACCCCATAGAAAATCTTTGGAGGGAGTTGAAAGTCCGTGTTGCCCAGCGACAGCCCCAAAACATCACTGCTCTAGAGGATGTCTGCATGGAGGAATGGGCCAAAATACCATCAACAGTGTGTGAAAACCTTGTGAAGACTTACAGAAAACGTTTGACCTGTGTCATTGCCAACAAAGGGTATATAACAAAGTATTGAGAAACTTTTGTTATTGACCAAATACTTATTTTCCACCATAATTTGCAAATAAATTCATAAAAAATCCTACAATGTGATTTTTCTGGATTTTTTTTCTTATCATTTTCTCTGTCATAGTTGACCTATGATGAAAATTACAGGCCTCTCTCATCTTAAGTGGGAGAACTTGCACAATTGGTGGCTGACTAAATACTTTTTTCCCCCACGGTGTGTATATATATATATATATATATATATATATATATATATATACACACACACACACACACACACAGTATCTCACAAAAGTGAGTACACCCCTCACATTTTTGTAAATATTTGAGTATATCTTTTCATGTGACATCACTGAAGAAATGACACTTTGCTACAATGTAAAGTAGTGAGTGTACAGCTTGTATAACAGTGTAAATTTGCTGTCCTCTCAAAATAACACAACACAGCCATTAATGTCTAAATCGCTGGCAACAAAAGTGAGTACACCCCTAAGTGAAAATGTCAAAATTGGGCCCAAAGTGTCAATATTTTGTGTGGCCACCATCATTTTCCAGCACTGCCTTAACCCTCTTGGGCATGGAGTTCACCAGAGCTTCACAGGTTGCCACTGGAGTCCTCTTCCACTCCGCCATGACGACATCACGGAGCTGGTGGATGTTAGAGACCTTGCACTCCTTCACCTTCCGTTTGAGGATGCCCCACATATACTCAATAGGGTTTAGGTCTGGAGACATGCTTGGCCAGTCCATCACCTTTACCCTCAGCTTCTTTAGCAAGGCAGTGGTCATCTTTGAGGTGTGTTTGGGGTCGTTATCATGTTGGAATACTGCCCTGCGGCTCAGTCTCCGAAAGGAAGGAGATCATGCTCTGCTTCAGTATGTCACAGTACATGTTGGCATTAATGGTTCCCTCAATGAACTGTAGCTCAAATAAAATAAAATCAAATTGTATTGGTCACATGCGCCGAATACAACAGGTGCAGACATTACAGTGAAATGCTTACTTACAGCCCTTAACCAACAGTGCATTTATTTTAAACAAAAAAAGTAAGAATAAAACAACAACAAAAAAAGTGTTGAGAAAAGAAGAGCAGAAGTAAAATAAAGTGACAGTAGGGAGGCTATATATACAGGGGGGTACCGTTGCAGAGTCAATGTGCGTGGGCACCGGCTAGTTGAGGTAGTTGAGGTAATATGTACATGTGGGTAGAGTTAAAGTGACTATGCATAAATACTTAACAGAGTAGCAGCAGCGTAAAAAGGATGGGGTGGGGGGGCAGTGCAAATAGTCTGGGTAGCCATGATTAGCTGTTCAGGAGTCTTATGGCTTGGGGGTAGAAGCTGTTGAGAAGTCTTTTGGACCTAGACTTGGCACTCCGGTACCGCTTGCCATGCGGTAGCAGAGAGAACAGTCTATGACTAGGGTGGCTGGAGTCTTTGACAATTTTGAGGGCCTTCCTCTGACACCGCCTGGTATAGAGGTCCTGGATGGCAGGAAGCTTTGCCCCAGTGATGTACTGGGCCGTACGCACTACCCTCTGTACCCTTAACGGGAACTATCCAGGTGTCTGGTTCTTTGTGTATACACCCACTCAATTGGTTGGTTCTGATGGAGGTTTAAACTTCATGACAGGTGTCCTGTAAAATAATATTTTTTTGTGTGTTTTCAGGTTGCTGCAACATCTGCACTGTAAGTTCTGTTCAGCTTCTTTTACCACTAGAAAATATTTATTTAAACACTGCAGACTGCAGCACAGCCACTTTTCAAAAATGAGCCCGCTCCCATGCCTCCATGATGATTGCATGTCCACATTTCAGACACTTAATGCCCTGAGTACTCATCTGTCAATATATCATACTCAAGAACATAACAGCAATGCAAAGGAGATTCAGGAACTTGTGACTTTCAAGTGTCCTTTATGCACATTTCAGCAACCTTTTTCTGAGTCTGTACTCCTCAGTCACATAAGAACACACTTAAAAAAGCATGAGACAGTGGTATGCCCATACAAAGGTTGTAACTATAGCACAAATGTATACGCTTCTTTTAATTCCCATAAAAGTAGAGTGCATCAAGCGAGTCTTGCGTCAGACTTTGGTAGTGACATTGTCTATGAACATACTCAGAATCTCCAAGCCACCAACTCTAACGTCGCTATTGATGTGGATGAAGAGTGTCCAGTTCAGAGCACAGAAATGCAGGATGATGAGCAGTGTGATACTTCAAAACTAAAAAATCAGCTCAAACTTAATGCAGCATCTTTATTTCTAAAGATGCAGGCTATCCTTCATGTGTCAAACACAGCTTCACAAGAAATAGTTGATCACTTGAATCAGATCTTCTCTTTATCTCAGCCATTGATCAAGGATGCAATTAATGATAAATTGCAGAGACATGGTCACTATCACAGATTCCACACTCAATGAAGTTGTCAGTGCTGTCATGGACTCTAATGTTGTATTTAGTGCAACCTCCAAAGGTGCAGAGTTGTCCTCTTATAAGCAAAGGAAGACATTTATAGAGCACAACTATCCATTGGTAATGCCAGTAGAGTACCATTTAGAAGCACCTGGTCATACCATCATGTATGTTCCAATCCTTCAAATGATTCAGGAGCTGTTTAAAAACACAGATATCCTGAGCAAGATCAGAGAACCAAGCACTGAGCCTGGTTATTATGTGTCATATCGTGATGGCTCTCATTTCCAGGAAAATGAGGTACTCTCAACAGAAGATCTACACCTGGCAATACAGCTATATATTGATGATCTTGAAATCACTAACCCTCTCGGCACATCAGTCACTTGAGCACTTCCACGCTATCACAGGTTTTCCTCCAGATCTACTACACAATCTTTTGGAAGGAATCGTTCCAGTTGAACTTGCACTTTGCATTAGAGAAATGATTCGGCTTAAGCACTTCACTTTAGAGTATTTGATCCAAAAGATCACATCATTCCCATATCAGCACACTGATAAAGTAAATAAACCTCATCCAGTTCCCAAAACATTCATGACCCGGAAAACAATTGGAGGCAACGGGCATGAAAATGCCACGCTGCTCAGACTACTTCCGTTACTTGTAGGCAGTAAAGTACCAGAGGGTAATGTTGCATGGGAGGTTTTGATGGACTTGAAAGAGTTGATGGAATTAGCATTGTGCCCATCATTTTCTGATGAAACATTGGACTATTTTGTTTGCAAAATCAGTGACCACAGACAGATCCTACAAGAGGCTTTCCCTAAGTTTAGGCTTCGTCCTAAACATCACTATGTGGAGCATTACCCCACCTTAGTTAAGTGTTTTGGGTCCCTGGTGCATGTTTGGACAATGCGATTTGAAGCTAAACATCGCTTCTTCAAGAGAGTGGTGCATGATGCTCAAAACTTCAAAAATGTATTGAAGACACTGGCAATCAGACACCAACACATGATGGCATATCACCTTGGTTCACCATAGTTTTTCAAACCAAAAATGCAAACATCCAGGGTTGACTCTGTTTTGGTTTCAGCTCTACCAGAAGTAGCTCAGGCTCACATTAGAGGACAAACAACTAGTGACACTGTCTATCGTACATCAAAGGTGACCATTGATGGCACAGACTATACCAGTGGCATGTTTGTGTCAGTTGGAATCAGTGGGGGGACTGTCAAAATTTTGCAGACTAACACAGATCTACCTTGTGAATCACAATGTTTATTTTCTCTGTTGTGATTATGACTCCTGATATGTAGAGCATCTTCGATCCTATGAGCTGTCAGCCATACAGGGAAGCCTGTCTATCCACCTACAATCTGACTTCAATGATACAATCCCACTCTCTGCATACAAGATTGATGGCTTGCTGCTGTTGACTCCCAAGAGGTTCATACAAGTGAGACAAAATTAAGACCACTCACTCTATGGTAAGTAATTCTTCATAAAATCATTAATTGTTCATTTATTGGAAAATGTGCTCAATATAATCAATCATTATATAAATCAACAAACCTGCAAACAACAAACCTGCCTGATAAGTTTTGGAGACATGCAGTGTTTGTTTTGCCATACATTCATTATGTCCGCCAGGGCCTCCTCCGCCCCCCCCCCCCCCCCCCCCCCCCAGGCCGTCGAAGCTTAGATTAAGATCGATTTTATGTCCACGAATCGATTGTCTAAATATGGTAATCGGGACAGCCCTAATCAACATACATGACCTGCATTTTGGAATTGCACTCTTTGGTAACACATTCTAAAGAACATGTCTATAATGCATTAAAAGCACAAATATATCTGGCTAATGTTATGGTAGTTATAATGTACTGTGGAACCCAGGTCTCAGATTTTTCTTTCAACCACTGTCACTTTGGCATGGCGGTATAAAGCATTATGAATGCTGAACAAGTTGGAGGTTGTCATTAATGATTTATTAACATTTAGAAAGCCTTATAAATGCACCATAATGTCTGTGTGCTGATGTGTTTTTAACCTCCAAATCTCTTCTTTTATTAAAGTGATGGCAGCTGAAGCCCCACAAAACATGATCCTTCGTGTCATCGAGGCAGACCGTGTTAGAAAATTAAAACTCAGCTCCCGTCCAGCCTCTGTTGATGCAGTGATTGAGATTCAGTTTGCAATACAAAAATCCAGACTTTGATGGAAAACTCACTTGCCTTGTTGACATCGAGGAGTTACCACAAAAAGCCTGTGTTCATATTTCAGTTAGACAGGATTCCAGTTCTCTTGCATCAACTGATACCCTTTCAGATGTGTCATCCCCAGAACATCTGAGCAGATGGCCTCCAGGTCCTTTACAAATTCCCACATTTGCATTTGACGTTGAGCTGACACTTAGAGATGGGAATGCTGAATTTGAAAAGAATGAGAGACCTCTTCAGTTGTCAAGGGACCAAAAGCACAATATTTTAGACAAACTGGCATCTACCATATATGGTTTTAAGGCTTACCCCAGTGATAAAGAGATAGCAATGGTGGCTGAAGCTCTTGTGAGGAAACACCCATGATTAAAAGAAGCAGGATCTGACAATGGATGGGATGGCTGGAAGAACAGCATCAAGTTTAAAATGGGCAATTACAGGACCAAGATGAGAAGGGCTGGATGTCAGGAGGTCGCTGTAAATGCTGGGAAAAGAAGCCGAAAAAACCCTGAGAATGAACCTTCACACTCCAACATCAAAAGGCCTAAGTGTGCAGAGGTCAACTTTCTGCCTAACTTTCCTCAAGGAGAGGATCCCTCAAGCCTTGACCTTTTGAGGCAGGCTATTGTCGAGGAAGTAAAGAAGACTGAGAGAAACCTACCCCTTATTAGTAAGATGATGCAGAACACGTTTGCCTTGCGACGACAGACTATTGTAATGTCCTGCCCACCGGTGAAAGAGCTAATGGACCTCTGGCCTGCTCTTCATATGCAGTCTGAGGTAAAATCATCATCAATTTAATAAATAAATTCATTTTGTAGGTTATTTTTTCTGTTTTTATCTTTGCTACTGTATGTCACATTGTGTGTAATGTTGCCTAATTTCATTCATCCTAAAATAAATAATTGCTGTTACTGTCCTTTCCTCAATGGAGGTATATGTAGAGTTCCAACGGATAACTAACCAGAACCTACCTAACACTTTCTATGCCGAGCTTGATCGCCACACTCCTCGTTTGATGGCCTTATTTAGACAGAAAGCTTCCAAAACTGAAAAGACTGCAGATGCTTTGGCAAACATTTTCGAAGTCCATGATACACAGGTGATTATACATTTCACAGGTAGTCTTAGTGTAATGTTGGGAGTTTAATGCTTCAAATAAGCTTTTTAATTCCACAATTGCACCAGTCAGCAGGTTATTAGTGGATTTATGTGCAGATATTGGCAATTAATTAATTAATTAATAATTAGTTGGGACTGTTTGGAATTGGGTTTGATAAGTAAACTTGTCACAACACTATTTTAATCTTCTTAGGAATTACATGATGTCCACACAAAGGCGTACCACTGTTCTCCATGCCCTTCCTGATTATCTACTAGAGGAAGTCTCTGGATTTTTCAGAACATGTGTGGTAAGTCCCAGTAAAGAGATATCAGGCCTATTGTACTGTAAATTAACAAATTCATATCTTCATTTCATTTCCAACACACTAGAATTTCTGTATATGTACCAGTGTTTCAACTACAAACCTCTGGCAAGATGTTTATAAGTGTGAAGTGTCATTTTGAGCCCATTACAGCATCAAAAAAATCAACTGCAAAGAAAATCAAGTAGCCGTCATTAGCCTCACAGTGGAACACATAAAATTAATCTCACTTTCTCAGCAACGAGAGCACAACGCAGCAGAATGAACAGGAGTCTTTCAGACTTGTGTATTTATTGTTATTTAAATGACATCCAACTAGGGGTGGAACAGTACACAGAAGTCACGGTTCGGTTCATACCTCGGTTCAGACATTACGGTTCGGTTTGGTACAATGGAGGGGAAAGCAAAACAAAAATGCAGAAGGCACATTTTTTTATTGTGCATGTCTCAGGCTGTCCACTGAGCTAGCTGTAACAGCTTGAAGTGTATAAAGTAAGATGTAAACAGTAAACAAGAAGTACCCTGCATCATCTCCAGACTCCATCTGTAACTTGTAAACAAAATAAGACAATCAGCTAGTAGTGTGCTATAGGAGACAAGCGCTGCTCTCATATGTGAATGCACAGAGCAGGGATGTTAAAAGAGCAGCTTCGGTTACACAGAGCAGTTGACGAGTTTTGGTGTTAGCTTCACACGCTAACGGCGAAGCTAACAGCTAACGGCGGAGCTAACAGCTAACGGCGGAGCTAACAGCTAACGGCGGAGCAAACAGCGAATCAAACGGGCCTGGAGGCCATTTGTGGTCGAGGCGAGAAGGGATACAGCTACGTCCGTGTTTGGTTGTATTTGGAAGGGACTAGTTTGTTTCATGTGGACTCTTCATTTGGACTGGACTGACTGACTCGACATGTAGGCGGGGCTCGGGAGCTTCAGAGCTAAGGGCAGGGCTACAGATTAGGTGTCCCTAAAGAACCGCTTGTCTAACAGTAGTTCCGCATTACATTCATTAATTTGCACTCAAGTTTTATTTATTTTTATACTGTGTATTCTCCGTGTAAATTCATGTACCGTACCGAGACGCCCGTACCATTTCGGTTCAATACAAATATATGTACCGTTCCACCCCTACATCCAACTGTAATCAAAATTGCCACAGCCATTGTTTCAGTAAATGTGATTAGTATATGTTCTCCCTTTTCATTTTTTAAAGGATGATATGGATGAGCCAGACCTGTGGGATGCATCAGTGGTCCTCCTTACAACAGTCAGTGATGATGCCACAAGCCCAGAACATTTTCACAATTTCTCACTTGCAATTCGAACTTAAAGGGTCATTCAAGTGAAACTTCCCAGTCGGAACTAGGTATTTCCGATAACTCTGATAGCACCCTGAACACGACATTAATATGTGTGATCGACAAGAGTAGGGTCTGGGTCCCGGCGTGTCCAGTCACCATACCCATTCCATAGGAGTGAGTGTCAGTAGTCTACTATATGTCCGTGCTATGTGAAGTAAGTATGGTGATTATTATTAAGGTTCTGGTCGTCTGAGATACCAACAAGTAAGGCTATACAACATACAATATCAATAAATATATATTTTCTCCTATTAGTGTATTTGAGTTTGTTCTGTCGTTTCTGGATGATTTAATTGAAATTGCAACCAACTTTCTATGGCTTGTTTTAGATATAGTGATATTTGAGAGATTATTTCATTTCAAATAACTGAAAGTGAGAGGTTGTAATTTGAATAAAGGGGGGAAATGCCATTACTGAACATGTGGTGATTAGAACAAAAGATTTTACTCTTGACTTTGGCGAATATTATCGCGCGGCAGTGTCCTAATGCCTGCGCGCAGTGGACTATTGGCATCGTTCGCCATAGCAGGCTGGCATTAGATTAGAACATAAGATTTCACTCTTGACTTCAGCGACTATTATTGCGCATAAAGGGCCGGCAGTGTACTTTTGCGCGCACATTGTGCTTTTGCCTGCGCGCAGTGTGCAGTTGCATCCGCGCAGTGTACTATTGGCCTCGTTTGCCATAGCAGGCTAGCATTAAATTATAACACAAGATTTCACTCTTGACTATGGCGACTATTATTGCGTGTAAAGGCCAGCAGTGATCTATTGTTTTGGGCGCGCAGTGTATTATTGCGGGCGCACGCAAAGTGTATTGTTTTTTGGCGTACAGTGTGTTTTATGGGCGCGCAGTGTATTGTTTTGGGTGCGCAGTGTACTGTTTTGGGTGCGCGGTCAAAAAAAAAGAGAAGCAAAGCATCCCTTCCGATAGCCGACAGAGGAGGCCTCCGTAACGGGCCAATCGGGGTGGTGGGGAGATGGTGTCCAATCAGCAGATGCCACTGCCGGCTTTATACATTTCACATGGGCATTTCGAGGCTATACTCCGACTGTCTAAGAAGGAAGCTAGCGCCATGGCCAGAACCAAGCAAACCGCTCGCAAATCCACCCGTGGCAAAGCCTACAGGATGCAGCTCGCCGCCAAGGCTGCGCGCAAAGTCAACATGTAAGGAAAATCGTTGTGTACGAACCTGGGATATTTACGTTAAGGATTATGTTTACCAATCGATGACAGTATTGACTCAATACGGGGTTTGCTTTCCGCTATCCGTCGCCGTTTAAATGTCTGACATATAACCGTGCTCGACAAAACCACAGGTAGCATAATGTATTTCATCAGATTTCGTGCGTTTCTGTGTGAAAAGACACGAATTTATGTGCTACTTAATTCGTGCGAAAAGACAGCAATTTAACACACAACAACCATAAACGGATAGCCTATTTTTCTTTATTTTCTTTATTATGGCTAATTAAACGTTATGAATATACAGAAATGTTGTCTTTATTTAATAATGTTTCAAACATTGTAGTTGTATGCCTATGTACTGTTTGAGATTTTCTGAACATCATTTGTGAGAAAATACACACATTTACGTGCAACTTAATTCGTGGGAAAAATTGTTTTATTAATGCTAACGCTGTTTTCTATGCTTTATTTCGATTAATACTTTGGGATACTGGTGCACTTTTGGTCAGAAAGCCCCCTTTTCCGTGTAGGCAACAGTACACGATTTTCTTCATAATGCATTTCATATTTCGTAGAGTCTAAATTACACAATTTTCTTCATTATTCATTTAATACATGTTAAAGAGGTTAATGTAAAAATAATGAAATATGTCGGCTTTCACTTATGGCACTTCCAAGGCCTTTCTATTGTGGTTATGTCAATCATATTATATACTTAGGCTATTGTAACGCGTTCAACCAGTTAGCAAGTCAGAAATGTCCGTTTCCTAGTACCGACTAGCACTTGAATGCTGTATTATGCCAACTTCACATTCTCGTGAAAAATGGGAAGTTGTAACTCCCACATGATTGTGTTCAAGTGGTTTTGAAGTCGGAACAATTCTTAAACCAATAAGATTGGCAACAACATTTTCACTATTTCTCACTTGTAATTCCTACTTGGAGGGTCATTCAAGTGAAACTTCCCAGTCGGAACTAGGTATTTCCGATAACTCTGATAGCACCCTGAACACGACATTAATATGTGTGATCGACAAGAGTAGGGTCTGGGTCCCGGCGTGTCCAGTCACCATACCCATTCCATAGGAGTGAGTGTCAGTAGTCTACTATATGTCCGTGCTATGTGAAGTAAGTATGGTGATTATTATTAAGGTTCTGGTCGTCTGAGATACCAACAAGTAAGGCTATACAACATACAATATCAATAAATATATATTTTCTCCTATTAGTGTATTTGAGTTTGTTCTGTCGTTTCTGGATGATTTAATTGAAATTGCAACCAACTTTCTATGGCTTGTTTTAGATATAGTGATATTTGAGAGATTATTTCATTTCAAATAACTGAAAGTGAGAGGTTGTAATTTGAATAAAGGGGGGAAATGCCATTACTGAACATGTGGTGATTAGAACAAAAGATTTTACTCTTGACTTTGGCGAATATTATCGCGCGGCAGTGTCCTAATGCCTGCGCGCAGTGGACTATTGGCATCGTTCGCCATAGCAGGCTGGCATTAGATTAGAACATAAGATTTCACTCTTGACTTCAGCGACTATTATTGCGCATAAAGGGCCGGCAGTGTACTTTTGCGCGCACATTGTGCTTTTGCCTGCGCGCAGTGTGCAGTTGCATCCGCGCAGTGTACTATTGGCCTCGTTTGCCATAGCAGGCTAGCATTAAATTATAACACAAGATTTCACTCTTGACTATGGCGACTATTATTGCGTGTAAAGGCCAGCAGTGATCTATTGTTTTGGGCGCGCAGTGTATTATTGCGGGCGCACGCAAAGTGTATTGTTTTTTGGCGTACAGTGTGTTTTATGGGCGCGCAGTGTATTGTTTTGGGTGCGCAGTGTACTGTTTTGGGTGCGCGGTCAAAAAAAAAGAGAAGCAAAGCATCCCTTCCGATTGCCGACAGAGGAGGCCTCCGTAACGGGCCAATCGGGGTGGTGGGGAGATGGTGTCCAATCAGCAGATGCCACTGCCGGCTTTATACATTTCACATGGGCATTTCGAGGCTATACTCCGACTGTCTAAGAAGGAAGCTAGCGCCATGGCCAGAACCAAGCAAACCGCTCGCAAATCCACCCGGTGCAAAGCCTACAGGATGCAGCTCGCCATCTCAATACATCTCTACTCATCTCTAGTCAACAACATCTCAATACATCTCTACTGATCTCTAGTCTACAACATCTCAATACATCTCTACTGATCTCTAGTCAACAACATCTCAATACATCTCTATACATCTCTACTGATCTCTAGTCTACAACATATCAATACATCTCTCTTCATTTCTACTGATCTCTAGTCTACAACATCTCAATACATCTCTCTTAATCTCTACTGATCTCTAGTCTACAACATCTCAATACATCTCTACTGATCTCTAGTCAACAACATCTCAATACATCTCTCTTAAGCTCTACTGATCTCTAGTCTACAACATCTCAATACATCTCTACTGATATATAAATATTGCATTTGAATATTCAATTAAATTGAAATATAATTTTTTAACTGAATGCAATATTCACTCAATTCAGGTTCAAATCATGAAATTCAAGTTCAATGTATGAATTCAATGATTTAATTTGTGATTTACAAATTCTAAAATATTACATTGAAATTGAATATCCTAATACAAATAAAATATTTGGGAATACAAATACAATTTCTGTTGGCACTGATATCGCTCCATACAGTGGGAGAAAAAAAGTATTTAGTCAGCCACCAATTGTGCAAGTTCTCCCACTTAAACGGATGAGAGAGGCCTGTAATTTTCATCATAGGTACACGTCAACTATGACAGACAAATTGAGGAAAATAAATTTGCAAATTATGGTGGAAAATAAGTATTTGGTCAACTACAAACAAGCAAGATTTCTGGCTCTCACAGACCTGTAACTTCTTCTTTAAAAGGCTCCTCTGTCCTCCACTCGTTACCTGTATTAATGGCACCTGTTTGAACTTGTTATCAGTATAAAAGACACCTGTCCACAACCTCAAACAGTCACACTCCAAACTCCACAATGGCCAAGACCAAAGAGCTGTCAAAGGACACCAGAAACAACATTGTAGACCTGCACCAGGCTGGGAAGACTGAATCTGCAATAGGTAAGCAGCTTGGTTTGAAGAAATCAACTGTGGGAGCAATTATTAGGAAATGGAAGACATACAAAACCACTGATAATCTCCCTCGATCTGGGGCTCCACGCAAGATCTCACCCCGTGGGGTCAAAATGATCACAAGAACGGTGAGCAAAAATCCCAGAACCACACGGGGGGACCTAGTGAATGACCTGCAGAGAGCTGGGACCAAAGTAACAAAGCCTACCATCAGTAACACACTACGCCGCCAGGGACTCAAATCCCCCTGCTTAAGCCAGTACATGTCCAGGCCCGTCTGAAGTTTGCTAGAGTGCATTTGGATGATCCAGAAGAGGATTGGGAGAATGTCATATGGTCAGATGAAACCAAAATATAACTTTTTGGTAAAAACTCAACTCGTCGTGTTTGGAGGACAAAGAATGCTGAGTTGCATCCAAAGAACACCATACCTACTGTGAAGCATGGGGGTGGAAACATCATGCTTTGGGGCTGTTTTTCTGCAAAGGGACCAGGACGACTGATCCGTGTAAAAGGAAAGAATGAATGGGGCCATGTATCGTGAGATTTTGAGTGAAAACCTCCTTCCATCAGCAAGGGCATTGAAGGTGAAACGTGGCTGGGTCTTTCAGCATGACAATGATCCCAAATACACCGCCCGGGCAACGAAGGAGTGGCTTCGTAAGAAGCATTTCAAGGTCCTGGAGTGGCCTAGCCAGTCTCCAGATCTCAACCCCATAGAAAATCTTTGGAGGGAGTTGAAAGTCCGTGCCCTCTTCACGAATGTCTTGGTGTGTTTGGACGATGTTAGTTTGTTGGTGATGTGGACACCAAGGAACTTGAAGCTCTCAACCTGCTCCACTACAGCCACGTCGATGAGAATGGGGGCGTGCTCGGTGTTCCTTTTCCTGTAGTCCACAATCATCTCCTTTGTCTTGATCACGTTGAGGGAGAGGTTGTTATCCTGGCACCACACGGCCAGGTCTCTGACCACCTCCCTATTGGATGTCTCCTCGTTGTCTGTGATCAGGCCTACCACTGTTGTGTCGTGGGCAAACTTAATGATGGTTTTGGAGTCATGCCTGGTCATGCAGTCATGGGTGAACAGGGAGTACAGGAGGGGACTGAGCATGCACCCCTGAGGGGCCCTCGTGTTGAGGATCAGCATGGCAGATGTGTTGTTCCCTACCCTTACCACCTGGGGGCGGCCCGTCAGGAAGTCCAGGATCCAGTTGCAGAGGGAGATGTTTAGTCCCAGGGTCCTTAGCTTAGTGATGAGCTTTGAGGGCACTATGGTGTTGAACGCTGAGCTGTAGTCAATGAATAGCATTCTCACGTAGGTGTTCCTTTTGATAGAGATTGCATCATCTGTGGATCTGTTGGGGCGGTATGCAAATTGGAGTGGGTCTAGGGTTTCTGGGATAATGGTGTTGATGTGAGCCATGACCAGCCTTTCAAAGCACTTCATGGCTACAGACGTCAGTGCTACAGGTCAGTAGTCATTTAAGCAGGTTATCTTAGTTTTCTTGGGCACAGGGACTATGGTGGTCTGCTTGAAACATGTTGGTGTTACAGACTCAGACAGGGACAGGTTGAAAATGTCAGTGAAGACACTTGCCAGTTGGTCAACGCATGCTTGGAGTACACGTCCTGTTAATCAGCCTTGTGAATGTTGACCTGTTTAAAGGTCTTCCATCAGCTACGGAGAGCGTCATCAGCAGGTCGAAAAGCAGATATTATTATTATATTATTGTATTCTTTCTTTTTTTATGGTATTGAAAATCCTACCATTGGTATAGGTAATGTAAGGTAAGGTAAGGTAAACTAAGGTAAAGTAAACTATGGTAAGTAAAGGTCAACTAAGGTAATGTAAGGTAAGGTAAACTTAGGTAATGTAAGGTAAGGTCAACTAAAGGTAATGTAAGGTAAGGTCAACTAAGGTAATGTAAGGTAAGGTCAACTAAGGTAATGTAAGGTAAGGTCAACTAAGGTAAGGTAAGGTAAGGTCAACTAAGGTAATGTAAGGTAAGGTCAACTAAGGTAATGTAAGGTAAGGTGAGGTAAGGTAAGGTAAGATCAACTAATGTAATGTAAGTTGAGGTAAGGTAAGGTAAGGTAAGGTCAACTAAGGTAATGTAAGATAAGATAAACTTAGGTAAGGTAAGGTCAACTAAGGTAATGTAAGGTGAGGTAAGGTAAGGTAAGTTCAACTAAGGTAATGTAAGGTAAGGTGAAGTAAGGTAATGTAAGGTAAGGTCAACTAAGGTAAGGTAAGGTAAACTAAGGTAAAGTAAGGTAAGGTCAACTAAGGTAAGGTAAGGTAAGGTCAACTAAGGTAATGTAAGGTAAGGTCAACTAAGGTAATGTAAGGTAAGGTGAGGTAAGGTAAGGTAAAGTCAACTAATGTAATGTAAGGTGAGGTAAGGTAAGGTAAGGTCAACTAAGGTAATGTAAGGTAAGATAACTTAGGTAAGTTAAAGTCAACTAAGGTAATGTAAGGTGAGGTAAGGTAAGGTAAGTTCAACTAAGGTTATGTAAGTTAAGGTGAGGTAAGGTAATGTAAGGTAAGGTCAACTAAGGTAAGGTAAGGTCAACTAAGGTAATGTAAGGTGAGGTGAGGTAAGGCAAGGTAATGTAAGGTAAGGTAAGGTAAGGTAAGGTAAGGTAAGGTAAGGTAAACTAAGGTAAGGTAAAGTAAAGTAAGGTAAGGTATAGTGATAACTCACCTGATAGAAGTTGGGCCAGTAGGTAGAGATGGCCAGTTCTACCTGTCCCCAAGCTCTAGTAGCTGGCCCAGACACGTTCCAGACGGGCATGCCCATGGGACTGTTGTTCTCTCTGATGTACACGTTGAGCTGCCCCGGCCCCGGTCCCACCCCCTCGCGCCCAGACAGGAAGTACTGGAAGATGACGCAGTGGGTGTCGTTCTCCTTCAGCTTGGGGGTCAGGAGGAGGGCCTTCTGACCAGCGAAACGCCCCGACGTGTTGACCATCATGAAGGCTGAATCTGGGGCAGCAGAGGAGAGGAGAGGACAACATTACATGGGGGTAAGCACTCTGTAGCTGGGGCGGGGGGTCAGGACTCCATAACACAGACAGGATCACATCCAACCTGTATTGTCGCAGCAAAATAATCCTGCAGAAACGGGATTTGAAGGTTTAGTCGATCATAAAGCTCATCTGCATTTCCTGCGGTGCAGGAAAATTCTCAGCAACAAAAGACTGATCAAATGAAGATCCTACATCTGTAGATAGCATTTAACCATCTTAACACGTTTGATAGTATAACAGTGGAGAGGACAACACTGTGGAGGGGTAGACAATAACAGGTATTAAATCAAATCAAATCCAATGGTATTTGTCACATGCTTCATAAACAAGAGGTGTAGACTAACAGTGAAATGCTTCCTTACTGACGGGCCCTTCCCAACAACACAGAGAGAAAGAAAATACAGAAATAATAGAAAAATTATAACCAGAGGAATAAATACACGATGAGTAATGATAACTTATACACAGGATACCAGTACTGAGTCGATGAGAGGATGAGATATGGGATGAATGCTACAGAGTGCTTACCCCCATGTAATGTTGTCCTCTCCTCTCCTCTGCTGCCCCAGATTCAGCCTTCATGATGGTCAACACGTCGGGGCGTTTCGCTGGTCAGAAGGCCCTCCTCCTGACCCCCAAGCTGAAGGAGAACGACACCCACTGCGTCATCTTCCAGTACTTCCTGTCTGGGCACGAGGTCATTGAGGTAGATATGTACATATAGGTAGGGGTAAAGTGACTAGGCAACAGGATAGATAATAAACAGTCACAGCAGCGTATGTGATGAGTCAAAAGAGTTGGTGCAAAAAGGGTCAATGCAGATAGTCCGGGTAGCTATTTGGTTAACTATTTAACTAACTATGTAGCGGTCTTATGGCTTGGGGGTAGAAGCTGCTCAGGGTCCTGTTGGTTCCAGACTTGGTGCATCGGTACCGCTTGCCGTGCAGTGGCAGAGAGAACAGTCTTTGACTTGGGTGGCTGGAGTCTTTGACAATGTTTAGGGCCTTCCTCTGACACTGCCTGGTATAGAGGTCCTGGATGGCAGGGAGCTCGGCCCCAGTGATGTACTGGGCCGTACTCACCACCGTCTGTAGCACCTTTAATATTATGGTCAGCAAAGTTGCCTTATGTAGAGATTGAAGACTGTGAGAGGACTGTGTGCTGTTCTGTATCATTGACTGTGACAGGATTTGGGTCAATAACCATTTCAATTCCAGTCAATTAAGTAAGCCAAACTCCAATTCCAAATGTTCCTCATTGAAAAAGCATTGAAGATAATTGGATTTTGAATTTTTTGTGTACTTCCTGAATTGACAGGAATTGAAATGGAATTGACCCCAACCCTGAGGAGGGCAGTCATATATCTCGTAGTATCGTGCTACACGGAGGGTTTTAACGATTTTTTATCTCAAATGATGGAGAAAAATTAAGAAGAAAAAGATGAGGAATCAATAGCAAAAAGAAAATAAAAAATTGATTGAACTTGAAAGGTTAATCTAATCCTCTCTCCATTTGCCAATAGGACACAAGTCAGAATGGTTATATTGGCTAAACATTCATCCCATATCTCATCCTCTCATAGGCCAATAGACGTCAGCTCTACAGAGAGAAGACAAGATACATGATGTAATGAACGGACATGTGAGACATACTGAAACCCAGAAGAGGGAAGTGACAAGGTCTGTGTTGATAGTAATGAATGAACATCACAGTACAATTCATTATCACGACAGGGAGCGTTTACACATTATTTATTTTTTTGGTTCAGAAAAGACAGCAGAATAGACCAAGCAGAAAAAGTTTTGCTCATTTTACATGAAATACCTGACTTTATACACAGAGCCACTCACAGACACAGATCTAACTTGTCTTTAGATCTGCTGAGGTACATTAGAAAAAAAGAGGTGACAAATGTTCCCCATCTTTCATCCTGTAGTTCCCCATACGCACAACCTTTACCAGAACCCAGTTTGATCCTTCAGTGACTCACACTGCTTATCTTGTTGTGCTAAATAACACAGTCTCTCTCTTTCTCTCCTCCCCCTCTTCTCAGATAATGAGTCTGTCATGTTTACACAATGGAACAGAAGGAGGAGAGGAGGAACAGAGAGAAGAGCTGTGATGACGCCGAGTCAAGCTTTTCCAGTTTATTGGTCATGCTATGACACCTCTCCTGAGTGTTGGTGTTACGGGATCTGATCTCTAGTCTACAACATCTCAATACATCTCTACTGATTTCTAGTCAACAACATCTCAATACATCTCTACTGATCTCTACTGATCTCTAGTCTACAACATCTCAATACATCTCTCTTAATCTCTACTGATCTCTAGTCTACAACATCTCAATACATCTCTACTGATCTCTAGTCAACAACATCTCAATACATCTCTACTGATCTCTAGTCTACAACATCTCAATACATCTCTACTGATCTCTAGTCAACAACATCTCAATACATCTCTATACATATCTACTGATCTCTAGTCTACAACATATCAATACATCTCTACTGATCTCTAGTCAACAACATCTCAATACATCTCTCTTCATTTCTACTGATCTCTAGTCTACAACATCTCAATACATCTCTCTTAATCTCTACTGATCTCTAGTCTACAACATCTCAATACATCTCTACTGATCTCTAGTCAACAACATCTCAATACATCTCTCTTAAGCTCTACTGATCTCTAGTCTACAACATCTCAATACATCTCTACTGATCTCTAGTCAACAACATCTCAATACATCTCTACTGATCTCTAGTCTACAACATCTCAATACATCTCTACTGATCTCTAGTCAACAACATCTCAATTCATCTCTATACATCTCTACTGATCTCTAGTCTACAACATATCAATACATCTCTACTGATCTCTAGTCAACAACATCTCAATACATCTCTCTTCATTTCTACTGATCTCTAGTCTACAACATCTCAATACATCTCTCTTAATCTCTACTGATCTCTAGTCTACAACATCTCAATACATCTCTACTGATCTCTAGTCAACAACATCTCAATACATCTCTACTGATCTCTAGTCTACAACATCTCAATACATCTCTACTGATCTCTAGTCAACAACATCTCAATACATCTCTATACATCTCTACTGATCTCTAGTCTACAACATATCAATACATCTCTACTGATCTCTAGTCAACAACATCTCAATACATCTCTCTTCATTTCTACTGATCTCTAGTCTACAACATCTCAATACATCTCTCTTAATCTCTACTGATCTCTAGTCTACAACATCTCAATACATCTCTACTGATCTCTAGTCAACAACATTTCAATACATCTCTATTAATCTCTACTGATCTCTAGTCTACAACATCTCAATACATCTCTAGTAATCTCTACTGATCTCTAGTCTACAACATCTCAATACATCTCTAGTAATCTCTACTGATCTCTAGTCTACAACATCTCAATACATCTCTACTCATCTCTAGTCAACAACATCTCAATACATCTCTCTTAAGCTCTACTGATCTCTAGTCTACAACATCTCTATACATCTCTACTGATCTCTAGTCTACACCATATCAATACATCTCTACTGATCTCTAGTCAACAACATCTCAATACATCTCTCTTCATTTCTACTGATCTCTAGTCTACAACATCTCAATACATCTCTCTTAATCTCTACTGATCTCTAGTCTACAACATCTCAATACATCTCTACTGATCTCTAGTCAACAACATCTCAATACATCTCTCTTAAGCTCTACTGATCTCTAGTCTACAACATCTCAATACATCTCTACTGATCTCTAGTCAACAACATCTCAATACATCTCTACTGATCTCTAGTCTACAACATCTCAAAACATCTCTACTGATCTCTAGTCAACAACATCTCAATACATCTCTATACATCTCTACTGATCTCTAGTCTACAACATATCAATACATCTCTACTGATCTCTAGTCAACAACATCTCAATATATCTCTCTTCATTTCTACTGATCTCTAGTCTACAACATCTCAATACATCTCTCTTAATCTCTACTGATCTCTAGTCTACAACATCTCAATACATCTCTACTGATCTCTAGTCAACAACATCTCAATACATCTCTCTTAATCTCTACTGATCTCTAGTCTACAACATCTCAATACATCTCTACTGATCTCTAGTCAACAACATCTCAATACATCTCTCTTAATCTCTACTGATCTCTAGTCTACAACATCTCAATACATCTCTACTGATCTCTAGTCTACAACAGCTCAATACATCTCTCTTAATCTCTACTGATCTCTAGTCTACAACATCTCCATACATCTCTACTGATCTCTAGTCAACAACATTTCAATACATCTCTCTTAATCTCTACTGATCTCAAGTCTACAACATCTCAATACATCTCTCTTAATCTCTACTGATCTCTAGTCTACAACATCTCAATACATCTCTACTGATCTATAGTCAACAACATCTCAATACATCTCTCTTAATCTCTACTGATCTCTAGTCTACAACATCTCAATACATCTCTAGTAATCTCTACTGATCTCTAGTCTACAACATCTCAATACATCTCTACTCATCTCTAGTCAACAACATCTCAATACATCTCTCTTAAGCTCTACTGATCTCTAGTCTACAACATCTCAATACATCTCTACTGATCTCTAGTCAACAACATCTCAATACATCTCTACTGATCTCTAGTCAACAATATCTCAATACATCTCTATACATCTCTACTGATCTCTAGTCTACAACATATCAATACATCTCTACTGATCTCTAGTCAACAACATCTCAATACATCTCACTTCATTTCTACTGTTCTCTAGTCTACAACATCTCAATACATCTCTCTTAATCTCTACTGATCTCTAGTCTACAACATCTCAATAAATCTCTACTGATCTCTAGTCAACAACATCTCAATAAATCTCTCGTAATCTCTACTGATCTTTAGTCTACAACATCTCAATACATCTCTACTGATCTCTAGTCAACAACATCTCAATACATCTCTATTAATCTCTACTGATCTCTAGTCTACAACATCTCAATACATCTCTACTGATCTCTAGTCAACAACATCTCAATACATCTCTACTGATCTCTAGTCAACAATATCTCAATACATCTCTATACATCTCTACTGATCTCTAGTCTACAACATATCAATACATCTCTACTGATCTCTAGTCAACAACATCTCAATACATCTCACTTCATTTCTACTGTTCTCTAGTCTACAACATCTCAATACATCTCTCTTAATCTCTACTGATCTCTAGTCTACAACATCTCAATACATCTCTACTGATCTCTAGTCAACAACATCTCAATACATCTCTCTTAATCTCTACTGATCTTTAGTCTACAACATCTCAATACATCTCTACTGATCTCTAGTCAACAACATCTCAATACATCTCTATTAATCTGTACTGATCTCTAGTCTACAACATCTCAATACATCTCTACTGATCTCTAGTCTACAACATCTCAATACATCTCTCTTAATCTCTACTGATCTCTAGTCTACAACATCTCAAAACATCTCTACTGATCTCGAGTCAACAACATCTCAATACATCTCTCTTAATCTCTACTGATCTCTAGTCTACAACATCTCAATACATCTCTACTCATCTCTAGTCAACAACATCTCAATACATCTCTCTTAAGCTCTACTGATCTCTAGTCTACAACATCTCAATCCATCTCTACTGATCTCTAGTCAACAACATCTCAATACATCTCTACTGATCTCTAGTCAACAACATCTCTATACATCTCTACTGATCTCTAGTCTACAACATATCAATACATCTCTACTGATCTCTAGTCAACAACATCTCAATACATCTCTCTTCATTTCTACTGATCTCTAGTTTCAACATCTCAATACATCTCTCTTAATCTCTACTGATCTCTAGTCTACAACATCTCAATACATCTCTACTGATCTCTATTCAACAACATCTCAATACATCTATCTTAATCTCTACTGATCTTTAGTCTACAACATCTCAATACATCTCTACTGATCTCTAGTCAATAACATCTCAATATATCTCTATTAATCTCTACTGATCTCTAGTCAACAACATCTCAATACATATCTACTGATCTCTAGTCAACAACATCTCAATACATATCTATACATCTCTACTGATCTCTAGTCTACAACATATCAATACATCTCTACTGATCTCTAGTCAACAACATCTCAATACATCTCTCTTCATTTCTACTGATCTCTAGTCTACAACATCTCAATACATCTCAATACAACTCTACTGATCTCTAGTCTACAACAGCTCAATACATATCTCTTAATCTCTACTGATCTTTAGTCTACAACATCTCAATACATCTCTACTGATCTCTAGTCAACAACATCTCAATACATCTCTCTTAATCTCTACTGATCTCTAGTCTACAACATCTCAATACATCTCTAGTAATCTCTACTGATCTCTAGTCTACAACATCTCTACTCATCTCTAGTCAACAACATCTCAATACATCTCTCTTAAGCTCTACTGATCTCTAGTCTACAACATCTCAATACATCTCTACTGATCTCTAGTCAACAACATCTCAATACATCTCTACTGATCTCTAGTCAACAACATCTCAATACATCTCTATACATCTCTACTGATCTCTAGTCTACAACATATCAATACATCTCTACTGATCTCTAGTCAACAACATCGCAATACATCTCTCTTTATTTCTACTGATCTCTAGTCTACAACATCTCAATACATCTCTCTTAATCTCTACTGATCTCTAGTCTACAATATATCAATACATCTCTAGTAATATATACTGATCTCTAGTCTACAACATCTCAATACATATCTACTGATCTCTAGTCAACAACATCTCAATACATGTCTCTTAATCTCTACTGATCTCTAGTCTACAACATCTCAATACATATCTACTGATCTCTAGTCAACAACATATCAATACATCTCTATTCATCTCTGCTGATCTCTAGTCTACAACATCTCAATACATCTCTACTGATCTCTAGTCTACAACATCTCAATACATCTCTCTTAATCTCTACTGATCTCTAGTCTCTCCCGAGTGGCGCAGTGGTCTAAGGCACTGCATCGCAGTGCTAGCTGTGCCACTAGAGATCCTGGTTCGAATCCAGGCTCTGTCGTAGCCGGCCGCGACCGGGAGACCCATGGGGCGGCGCACAATTGGCCCAGCGTCGTCCAGGGTAGGGGAGGGAATGGCCGGCAGGGGATGTAGCTCAGTTGGTAGAGCATGGCGTTTGCAACGCCAGGGTTGTGGGTTCGATAAAATAACGTATGTGCTAACTGTAAGTCGCTCTGGATAAGAGCGTCTGCTAAATGACTAAAATGTAATGTAAATGTAGTCTACAACATCTCAATACATCTCTACTGATCTCTAGTCAACAACATCTCAATACATCTCTATTAATCTCTACTGATCTTTAGTCTACAACATCTCAATACATCTCTACTGATCTCTAGTCAACAACATCTCAATACATCTCTACTGATCTCTAGTCTACAACATCTCAATACATCTCTATTAATCTCTACTGATCTCTAGTCTACAACATCTCAATACATCTCTACTGATCTCTAGTCTACAACATCTCAATACATCTCTATTAATCTCTACTGATCTTTAGTGTACAACATCTCAATACATCTCTACTGATCTCTAGTCAACAACATCTCAATACATCTCTACTGATCTCTAGTCTACAACATATCAATACATCTCTATTAATCTCTACTGATCTCTAGTCAACAACATCTCAATACATCTCTACTGATCTCTAGTCAACAACATCTCAATACATCTCTACTGATCTCTAGTCAACAACATCTCAATACATCTCTACTGATCTCTAGTCAACAACATCTCAATACATCTCTATTAATCTCTACTGATCTCTAGTCTACAACATCTCAATACATCTCTATTAATCTCTACTGATCTCTAGTCTACAACATCTCAATACATCTCTCTGTGCATCTCGATTAATCTCTACTGCTCTTTGACAATGTGGCTCTCGTCAACTGTGTCTCTGGGAGTTGTGGTGTCTGTCTCTGGGAGTTGTGTCTCTGGGAGTTGTGTTGTCTGTCTCTGGGAGTTGTGTCTCTGGGATTGTGTTGTCTGTCTCTGGGAGTTGTGGTGTCTGTCTCTGGGGGTTCTGTCTCTGGGAGTTGTGGTGTCTGTCTCTGGGAGTTGTGTCTCTGGGAGTTGTGTTGTCTGTCTCTGGGAGTTGTGTCTCTGGGATTGTGTTGTCTGTCTCTGGGAGTTGTGGTGTCTGTCTCTGGGGGTTCTGTCTCTGGGAGTTGTGGTGTCTGTCTCTGGGAGTTGTGTCTCTGGGAGTTGTGTTGTCTGTCTCTGGGAGTTGTGTCTCTGGGAGTTGTGTTGTCTGTCTCTGGGAGTTGTGGTGTCTGTCTCTGGGAGTTGTGTTGTCTGTCTCTGGGAGTTGTGGTGTCTGTCTCTGGGAGTTCTGTCTCTGGGAGTTGTGGTGTCTGTCTCTGGGAGTTATGTCTCTGGGAGTTGTGGTGTCTGTCTCTGGGAGTTGTGGTGTCTGTCTCTGGGAGTTATGTCTCTGGGAGTTGTGGTGTCTGTCTCTGGGAGTTGTGGTGTCTGTCTCTGGGAGTTGTGTCTCTGGGAGTTGTGTCTCTGGGAGTTGTGTTGTCTGTCTCTGGGAGTTGTGGTGTCTGTCTCTGGGGGTTCTGTCTCTGGGAGTTGTGGTGTCTGTCTCTGGGAGTTGTGGTGTCTGTCTCTGGGAGTTGTGTCTCTGGGAGTTGGGTGTCTGTCTCTGGGAGTTCTGTCTCTGGGAGTTGTGTGTCTGTCTCTGCAAGCAAACAGACAAAGATCCATTCCCTGACAGTAAAGTATTGTTGTTCCCCAGACCCATCTTCGGGGCCCCCCTGGCTGAGGCAGTGAAGAGAACAGCCCTGTACGACGGGATCCAGCTCCCTGCCGTCTTCAGAACAGCCCTGTACGACGGGATCCAGCTCCCTGCCGTCTTCAGAACAGCCCTGTACGACGGGATCCAGCTCCCTGCCGTCTTCAGAACAGCCCTGTACGACGGGATCCAGCTCCCTGCCGTCTTCAGAACAGCCCTGTACGACGGGATCCAGCTCCCTGCCGTCTTCAGAACAGCCCTGTACGACGGGATCCAGCTCCCTGCCGTCTTCAGAGAGTGTATCGACTACATCGAGAGCTACGGGATGAAGTGTGAAGGAATCTATCGCGTCTCAGGTACATCAGAGTATGTATGAGGGTGTGTGTGGATTTAAGTTTGAACAAAAATATGTTTACATTATAATAATTGTAACATACACAGAGTATACCAAACATTATTGAGTTGCGTTGCGCCCCCTTTGCCCTCAGAACAGCCTCAACTCGTCGGGGCATGGACTCTACAAGTTGTCGAAAGCGTTCCACAGGGATGCTGGCCCATGTTGACTCCAATGCTTCCCACAGTTGTGTCAAGTTGGCTGGATGTCCTTTGGGTGGTGGACCATTCTTGATACACACAGGAAACTTGTTGAGTGTGAAAAACCCAGTAGCGTTGAAGTTCTTGACACAATCCGGTGCGCCTGGCACCTACTACCATACCCCGTTCAAAGGCACTCTCTGAATGGCACACATACACAATCCATGTCTCAATTGTCTCAAGGCTTTAAAATCCTTCTTTAACCTGTCTCCTCCCCTTCATCTACACTGATTGAAGTGGATTTAACAAGTGACATCAATAAGGGATCATAGCTTTCACCTGGTCAGTCTGTCATGGAAAGGTGTTCCTAATGTTTTGTATAGTCAGTGTATAGGATGATGTGTAATAGTTAATACATAACATGTTGATCCTAGCACCACTGTCTAGTATGTTCTAACTCATGTCCACCTCCTCCCTCCCTCCCTCCCTCCCTCCCTCCCTCCCTCTCTCTCTTCCCTCTCTCTCCTTCCACCCTCCCTCTCTCCTCCCTCTCTCTCCTCCCACCCACCCACCGTCCCTCCCTCCCTCCCTCCCTCCCTCCCTCCCTCCCTCCCTCCCTCCCTCCCTCCCTCCCTCCCTCCCTCCCTCCCTCTTCTCTCCCTCCCTCTCTCTCCTACCCCTCTCTCCTTCCCCTCTCCTCCCTCCCTCCCTCCCTCCCTCCCCCTCTCTCTCTCTCTCTCTCTCCCTCTCCCCCTCTCTCCTCCCACCCACCTCCCTCCCTCTCTCTCCTTCCTCCCTCCCTCTCTCCTCCTCTCTCTCCTCCCAAACACCCACCCACCGTCCCTCTCTCTCTTCCCTCTCTCTCCTCCCTCTCTCTCCTCCCTCCCTCTCTCTCTCCCCTCCCTCCCTCTCTCTCCCCTCCCTCCCTCCCTCTCTCTCTCTCTCTCTCTCTCTCTCTCTCTCTCTCTCTCTCTCTCTCCCCTCCCTCCCTCCCTCTCTCTCCCTCTCTCTCTTCCCTCTCTCTCCTCCCACCCTCTCTCTCTCTTCCCCCTCTCTCTTCCCTCTCTCTCCTCCCTCCCTCCCTCTCTCTCCTCCCACCCTCTCTCCCTCCCTCCCTCTCTCTCCTCCCACCCTCTCTCTCTCTTCCCTCTCTCCCCACCCTCTCTCTCTCTCTCTCTCCCTCCCTCTCTCCCTCTCTCTCTTCCCTCTCTCTCCTCCCACCCTCTCTCTCTTCCCTCTCTCTCTTCCCTCTCTCTCCTCCCTCCCTCCCTCTCTCTCCTCCCACCCTCTCTCTCTCTTCCCTCTCTCTCTTCCCTCTCTCCTCCCTCCCTCCCTCCCTCCCTCTCTCTCCTCCCACCCTCTCTCTCTCTCTTCCCTCTCTCTCCTCCCACCCTCTCTCTCTCTCTCTTCCCTCTCTCTCCTCCCTCCCTCCCTCTCTCTCCTCCCACCCTCTCTCTCTCTCTTCCCTCTCTCTCCTCCCTCCCTCCCTCTCTCTCCTCCCACCCTCTCTCTCTCTCTTCCCTCTCTCTCCTCCCTCCCTCCCTCTCTCTCCTCCCACCCACCCTCCCTCTCTCTCTTCCCTCTCTCTCCTCCCTCCCTCCCTCTCTCTCCTCCCACCCTCTCTCTCTCTCTTCCCTCTCTCTCCTCCTTCCCTCTCTCTCCTCCCTCCCTCTCTCCCAGGTATGAAATCTAAGGTGGATGAGCTAAAGGCAGCGTATGACCGTGAGGAGTGTCCGTGCTTGGAGCAGTATGACCCTCACACCGTAGCCAGCCTGTTGAAACAGTTCCTCCGAGAGCTGCCTGAGAACCTGCTGGGACGAGACCTGGCTCAAGGCTTTGAGGACGCCTGCAGTCGATCAGCCGAGGCTGAGAAGGTGAGGAGGACAGTATGAACTGAACTGGATAGTGATGGGGGACTAAATCAATACGGTTACATATCGGGATATCATTTTTGACGATATATTTGTATCGAATTATGGTTTTTTGCGCTAGTTGGGCTGTACCTGCACTAAAACTAATTTTTCCTTCATAGCTTGATCTCCATCTTCTTTTTAAATAAGGAACCAATTTGTTTTCAGCACTTTTATTGCCATGACTGATCTAAGCTAGTTTTGTCATGGCTCTCTCTAGTCCCTCTGCAGCAGACCTATAGTGAGCAAGATGTTTAGAACATCGAATCGCAATAAAATCACAGTATGGAATCCCAATACATATAGAATCATGAGAATCGCAATACATATCGTATCGGCAGCTAAGTATCGTGATAATATCATATCGTGAGGACCCTGGCAATTCCAAGCCCTAGACATGGGTCAAATTCCAAAATGTCAAATACTTTAGAAACCTTGAGCTGCACGTGATTTAGTTTTCCTGGTAAAACAGAACCAATCGAGTAGCCTCAATAAGTGCAAACTCCAAACCAAATCAAGCACTTTTCAAATAACAGCGAGTTCATCGGCAACATCTGGCAATTTGAAGAAATATCGGATAAAGTTGTTTTTGAATGTTTTGAACGATCAAGATGGATGTAAAGGTGACAGAGTTCTAAAACGGTGTTTTATTTGTCAGGTGACAGAGTTCTAAAACTGTGTTTTATTTGTCAGGTGACAGAGTTCTAAAACGGTGTTTTATTTGTCAGGTGACAGAGTTCTAAAACGGTGTTTTATTTGTCAGGTGACAGAGTTCTAAAACTGTGTTTTATTTGTCAGGTGACAGAGTTCTAAAACTGTGTTTTATTTGTCAGGTGACAGAGTTCTAAAACGGTGTTTTATTTGTCAGGTGACAGAGTTCTAAAACGGTGTTTTATTTGTCAGGTGACAGAGTTCTAAAACAGTGTTTTATTTGTCAGGTGACAGAGTTCTAAAACTGTGTTTTATTTGTCAGGTGACAGAGTTCTAGCGTCTCTTAGTGGAGGTGCCCCCTGGCAGCCGTCTGCTCCTGTCCTGGCTGGTCACTCACTTGGACCATGTTATCACAAGAGAGACCGACACCAAGATGAATATCCAGAATATATCCATCGTACTCAACCCCACTGTACAGGTAATAATAATACTTTTATTTGTGGAGCGTTTTTTATTACATACAGGAATCACAACACAGCTCTGTACAGGGAGGAGAGGAGAGGAGGAGAGGAGGAGACAGCTCTGTACAGGGAGGAGAGAAGGAGACAGCTCTGTACAGGGAGGAGAGGAGGAGACAGCTCTGTACAGGGAGGAGAGGAGAGGAGGAGACAGCTCTGTATAGGGAGGAGAGGAGAGGAGGAGACAGCTCTGTACAGGGAGGAGAGGAGGAGACAGCTCTGTACAGGGAGGAGAGGAGGAGACAGCTCTGTACAGGGAGGAGAGGAGAGGAGGAGACAGCTCTGTACAGGGAGGAGAGGAGAGGAGGAGACAGCTCTGTACAGGGAGGAGAGGAGAGGAGGAGACAGCTCTGTACAGGGAGGAGAGGAGAGGAGGAGACAGCTCTGTACAGGGAGGAGAGGAGAGAAGGAGACAGCTCTGTACAGGGAGGAGAGGAGGAGGAGACAGCTCTGTACAGGGAGGAGAGGAGAGGAGGAGACAGCTCTGTACAGGGAGGAGAGGAGAGGAGGAGACAGCTCTGTACAGGGAGGAGAGAAGAGGAGGAGACAGCTCTGTACAGGGAGGAGAGGAGAGAAGGAGACAGCTCTGTACAGGGAGGAGAGGAGGAGGAGACAGCTCTGTACAGGGAGGAGAGAAGGAGACAGCTCTGTACAGGGAGGAGAGGAGAGGAGGAGACAGCTCTGTACAGGGAGGAGAGGAGAGAAGGAGACAGCTCTGTACAGGGAGGAGAGGAGGAGAGGAGACAGCTCTGTACAGGGAGGAGAGAAGGAGACAGCTCTGTACAGGGAGGAGAGGAGAGGAGGAGACAGCTCTGTATAGGGAGGAGAGGAGGAGACAGCTCTGTACAGGGAGGAGAGGAGGAGAGGAGACAGCTCTGTATAGGGAGGAGAGGAGAGGAGGAGACAGCTCTGTACAGGGAGGAGAGGAGAGGAGGAGACAGCTCTGTATAGGGAGGAGAGGAGGAGACAGCTCTGTACAGGGAGGAGAGGAGAGGAGGAGACAGCTCTGTACAGGGAGGAGAGGAGAGGAGGAGACAGCTCTGTACAGGGAGGAGAGGAGAGGAGGAGACAGCTCTGTACAGGGAGGAGAGGAGAGAAGGAGACAGCTCTGTACAGGGAGGAGAGGAGGAGAGGAGACAGCTCTGTACAGGGAGGAGAGAAGGAGACAGCTCTGTACAGGGAGGAGAGGAGAGGAGGAGACAGCTCTGTATAGGGAGGAGAGGAGGAGACAGCTCTGTACAGGGAGGAGAGGAGGAGAGGAGACAGCTCTGTATAGGGAGGAGAGGAGAGGAGGAGACAGCTCTGTACAGGGAGGAGAGGAGAGGAGGAGACAGCTCTGTATAGGGAGGAGAGGAGGAGACAGCTCTGTACAGGGAGGAGAGGAGAGGAGGAGACAGCTCTGTACAGGGAGGAGAGGAGAGGAGGAGACAGCTCTGTACAGGGAGGAGAGGAGAGGAGGAGACAGCTCTGTACAGGGAGGAGAGGAGGAGACAGCTCTGTACAGGGAGGAGAGGAGAGGAGGAGATAGCTCTCTATAGGGAGGAGAGGAGAGGAGGAGACAGCTCTGTACAGGAGGGAGAGGAGGAGACAGCTCTGTACAGGAGGGAGAGGAGGAGACAGCTCTGTACAGGGAGGAGAGGAGAGTAGGAGACAGCTCTGTATAGGGAGGAGAGGAGAGGAGGAGACAGCTCTGTACAGGGAGGAGAGGAGAGGAGGAGACAGCTCTGTATAGGGAGGAGAGGAGAGGAGGAGACAGCTCTGTACAGGGAGGAGACGAGAGGAGGAGACAGCTCTGTACAGGGAGGAGAGGAGAGGAGGAGACAGCTCTGTACAGGGAGGAGAGGAGAGGAGGAGACAGCTCTGTACAGGGAGGAGAGAAGGAGAGGTGTGTAGAGTGAGGGAGAGAGAACAGTCCTCAGTGAAACCCTGGCCCAATTCCGTAGGGCTAATATACTTCCACAGGAGAACTATTTTGGGTTCTCTAGTTCCACTGAACCTGGACTAGCAGACTTCATTATCAGCACTACCAACTACTAGACTTTAGCTCAGAGGGCTAACACTGTGTCAGGGCAATTTATTGAATATGCATGTGACCTGTCTGTCTGTTCCGCTGTCCTCTCTCCTCCAGATTGGGAACAGGGTCCTGTACGTGTTCTTCACCCACGTCCGGGAGCTGTTTGGGGAGGTGTTCCTGAGACCCGTGTCCCGCCCCCTCCGCTGGTCCAATGCTGCCACCATGCCGGCCCTGCCTGAGACGCAGGACAGCATCAAGGAGGAGATACGACGACAGGTGTGTTTATACTAACCCATAATGAACAGAATGCAGTATTTATTCAACCTTTGTGACACTATGGTTTAATGTTTCTGCTGCGTCCTCATTCCACTGACTGAACATATAGATTTCGCAAGAAATGAATAGCTCAAAATGGGGAAATACAATGGGGGGAAAAAAGTATTTAGTCAGTCACCAATTGTGCAAGTTCTCCCACTTAAAAAGATGAGAGAGGCCTGTAATTTTCATCATAGGTACACGTCAACTATGACAGACAAATTGAGAAAACAAAATCCAGAAAATCACATTGTAGGATATTTTATGAATTGATTTGCAAATTATCACCTACAAACAAGCAAGATTTCTGGCTCTAACAGACCTGTAACTTCTTCATTAAGAGGCTCCTCTGTCCTCCACTCGTTACCTGTATTAATGGCACCTGTTTGAACGTGTTATCAGTATAAAAGACACCTGTCCACAACCTCAAACAGTCACACTCCAAACTCCACTATGGCCAAGACCAAAGAGCTGTCAAAGGACACCAGAAACAAAATTGTAGACGTGCACCAGGCTGGGAAGACTGAATCTGCAATAGGTAAGCAGCTTGGTTTGAAGAAATCAACTGTGGGAGCAATTATTAGGAAATGGAAGACATACAAGACCACTGATAATCTCCCTCGATCTGTGGCTCCACGCAAGATCTCACCCCGTGGGGTCAAAATGATCACAAGAACGGTGAGCAAAAATCCCAGAACCACACGGGGGGACCTAGTGAATGACCTGCAGAGAGCTGGGA
>NW_028165106.1:60000-117500 GCF_964263955.1 Coregonus lavaretus
GGTGGTAGGGAGCAGGGTGGTAGGGAGCAGGGTGGCAGGGTGGTAGGGAGCAGGGTGGTAGGGTGGTAGGGAGCAGGGTGGTAGGGAGCAGGGTGGTAGGGAGCAGGGTGGCAGGGTGGTAGGGAGCAGGGTGGTAGGGAGCAGGGTGGTAGGGAGCAGGGTGGCAGGGTGGTAGGGAGCAGGGTGGTAGGGTGGTAGGGAGCAGGGTGGTAGGGAGCAGGGTGGTAGGGAGCAGGGTGGCAGGGTGGTAGGGAGCAGGGTGGTAGGGTGGTAGGGAGCAGGGTGGTAGGGAGCAGGGTGGTAGGGAGCAGGGTGGCAGGGTGGTAGGGAGCAGGGTGGTAGGGAGCAGGGTGGTAGGGAGCAGGGTGGCAGGGTGGTAGGGAGCAGGGTGGCAGGGAACAGGGTAGCAGGGTGGTAGGGAGCAGGGTGGTAGGGAGCAGGGTGGTAGGGTGGTAGGGTGGTAGGGAGCAGGGTGGTAGGGAGCAGGGTGGTAGGGAGCAGGGTGGTAGGGTGGTAGGGAGCAGGGTGGTAGGGAGCAGGGTGGTAGGGAGCAGGGTGGCAGGGAGCAGGGTGGCAGGGAGCAGGGTGGTAGGGAGCAGGGTGGCAGGGAGCAGGGTGGTAGGGAGCATGGTGGTAGGGAGCAGGGTGGTAGGGTGGTAGGGTGGTAGGGAGCAGGGTGGTAGGGAGCAGGGTGGTAGGGAGCAAGGTGGCAGGGAGCAGGGTGGCAGGGAGCAGGGTGGTAGGGAGCAGGGTGGCAGGGAGCAGGGTGGTAGGGAGCATGGTGGTAGGGAGCAGGGTGGTAGGGTGGTAGGGTGGTAGGGAGCAGGGTGGTAGGGAGCAGGGTGGTAGGGAGCAGGGTGGTAGGGAATAGGGTGGTAGGGAGCAGGGTGGTAGGGAGCAGGGTGGCAGGGAGCAGGGTGGCAGGGAGCAGGGTGGTAGGGAGCAGGGTGGTAGGGAGCAGGGTGGCAGGGAGCAGGGTGGCAGGGAGCAGGGTGGTAGGGTGCAGGGTGGTAGGGAGCAGGGTGGCAGGGAGCAGGGTGGTAGGGAGCAGGGTGGTAGGGAGCAGGGTACGGGCCGTGTGGTGTGGTCACTGTGAGGCACACAGAGAGAGAGAGAGACGGCAAGCACTGTTAACTCGAGCTAGATTAACTAGACAAACTAGACTAACTTCTTGCTAGTCATCCCATCTGATTACATAGTACCTGTCTTGACTTCATCAAACCAAGAGAAGCTAGTTAAGCTAGCTAGCCAGCTAGGCTAATTGAGGCTAGCCTTCATAACGTTACTGCGCTTCACCCCGTCCTACAGTTTACAAATAATAACAACTCCGTTCAGATTATTACAACGTGTTGGCTTTAGGTCGTTGTAGCCTTTGCTTCTCATTTCACTTTTAATTCTGTCATTTTAATTCCATCTTCCGGTCATTAAATAACTTGCTTCCCACACAAGCAGAGCAGCAATGCAATTTTCTCTAAATCCGCGGGAAGCTCAAGGAACAGAGCTCTTGCCTTTTGTGACTTTTCCAAATCATCAATATAGAGTTGTGTGTGTATATATGTATATATATATATATATATATATATTTACATTTTAGTCATTTAGCAGACGCTCTTATCCAGAGCGACTTATAGTTAGTGAGTGCATACATATTTGTTTTGAATTTTTCATACTGCCCCCCGTGGGAATCGAACCCACAACCCTGGCGTTGCAAACGCAATGCTCTACCAACTGAGCTACATCCCTGCCGGCCATTCCCTCCCCTACCCTGGACGACGCTGGGCCAATTGTGCGTCTCCCAGTCGCGGCCGGCTACGACAGAGCCTGGATTCTAACCAGGATCTCTAGTGGCACTGCGATGCAGTGCCTCTTAGACCACTGCGCCGGGAGGCGATATATAATGCTCAAATGATCACTTTCTAAGACATGAGGTTTGTAGGCCTATCACAACTAAAGTTACAAATAAACTCTAAATGAAGCGTACAGGACCTGTTTCAAATTATCACTCAACACAGAATAGCCAGCTCCATGTGTGCACTTGTCTCGCTCTGCAAATGTTTGAGAACAATATCCCTTTCTACACTGAACAAAAAATATAAACGCAACATGTAAAGTGTTGGTCTCATGTTTCATGAGCTGAAATAAAAAATCACAGAAATCTTCCATATACACAAAAAAAGCATATTTCTCTCAAATGCATATCAAGAAGCTGATTAAACAGCATGATCATTACACAGGTGCACCTTGTGCTGGGGACAATAAAAGGCCACTCTAAAATGTGCAGTTTTGTCACACAACACAATGCCACAGATGTCTCAAGTTGAGGGAGCATGCAGTTGGCATACTTGACCGCAGGAAGGTCCACCAGAGCTGTTGCCAGAGAACAGAATGTTAATTTCTCTACCATAAGCCGCCTCCAACGTCGTTTTAGAGAATTTGGCAGTACGTCCAAATGGCCTCACAACCGCAAACCACGTGTAAACACGCCAGCCCAGGACCTGCGGGATCGTCTGAGGCGGGGTGGGGAGTTGTTGAGGAGTATTTCTGTCTACAATAAAGCCCTTTTGTGGGGAAAAACTAATTCTGATTGGCTGGGCCTGGCTCCCCAGTGGTTGGGCCTATGCCCTTCAAGGCCCACCCATGGCTCCACCCCTGCCAATCCTTAGATTAGGGCCTAATTTATTTATTTCAATTGACTGATTTCCTTATATGAACTTTAACTCAGTAAAATCTTTGAAATTGTTGCATTTATATTTTTGTTCAGTATATTATATTCAGCTATGTTGACTTATATTTGTTTGACTATAAAATCCTGTAATATAATATATACAGTGCCTTCAGAAAGTATTCATACTCCTTGACTTATTCCACATTTTGTTGGTACAGCCTGAATCAAACATTAATTAAATATTATTTTTTTCTCACCCATCTACATGCAATACCCCATAATGACAAAGTGAAAACATGTTTTTAGAAATTTAAGCAAATCTACTTAAAGTGAAATACAGAAATATTTAATTTACATAAATATTCACACCCCTGAGTCAATACATGTTAGAATCCCCTTTGGCAGTGATTACAGCTGTGAGTCTTTCAGGGTCAGTCTCTAGAACGTTCCACACCTGGATTGTGCAACATTTGCATTATTCTTTTCCAAATTCTTCAAGCTCTGTCATGTTGGTTGTTGATCATTGCTAGACAGCCATTTTCAAGTCTTGCCGTAGACTTTCAAGCTGATTTTAAGTGAACTGTAACTAAGCCACTCAGGAAAATTCAATGTCGTCTTGGTAAGCAACTCCATTGTAGATTTGGCCTTGTGTTTTAGGATATTATCCTGCTGAAAGGTTAATTCCTCTCCCAGTGTCTGGTGGAAAGCAGACTGAACCAGGTTGTCCTGTAGGATTTTGCCTGTGCTTAGCTGTATTCTGTTTATTTTGATCCTAAAAAACTCCCTAGTCCTTGCCGATGACAAGCACACCCATAACCTGATACCCATTTCGAAAGTTATATCTCTTGAAAAGTTGATTGCTGACATGCAAAACATTTTGGGACTTTAGCAAAAATGGACCAAAAGATAGTTTTGGGATGGAATTTTCCTTTAATCATTGCCATGGACTCAGAACATCCAATGTCATTGTTTATATATGAACAATTGTAATTTTGAGAGTGAAAAAAACCCCAAAGAAAATCTGAAACCCGAAAAAATACAACTGCGAAACATAACATAATTTGGAAAAAAAAAAAACTATTTTGGGGTAAAAAAATCACAGATTTTATAGGGCTTGATGATGAGTTGGTTATCTGAATCAGCTGTGTAGTGCTAGGGCAAAAACCAAAACGTGCACCGGGAGGGGCCCTGGACTGAGGTTCGGAAACCCTGGTCTAGACTATATAGCCATGGACTGAGGTTCGGAAACCCTGGTCTAGACTATATAGAAAGTCGTTGTTATGGTGTGTCTACATGATTTATGTAACTGTCTGTGTCTGTAGTCGTCAGCAGGGTCACAGTGAGACAGAGGAGTCCTCTTCAGACAGTGAGAGTGAGAGTGAAGACGAGGAGGAACTCCAGATGATCCTGGAAGAGCTGCAGAAACAGAATGAATAATAATAATAATAATATGCCATTTAGCAGTGGTCCTCTGTAGCTCAGCTGGTAGAGCACGGCGCTTGTAACGCCAAGGTAGTGGGTTCGATCCCCGGGACCACCCATACACAAAATAAATGTATGCACGCATGACTGTAAGTCGCTTTGGATAAAATGAAGAACTGGAGGTGAGAGATGGAGAGAGAGGGAGGGAGGTGAGAGGGGGAGGAGAGAGGGGGAGGGAGGAGAGAGAGAGGGAGGGAGGAGAAAGGGGGAGGGAGGAGAGAGGGGGAGGGAGGAGAGAGAGGGAGGGAGGAGAGAGGGGAAGGGAGGAGAGAGACGGAGGGAGGAGAGAGGGGAAGGGAGGAGAGAGACGGAGGGAGGAGAGAGAGGGAGGGAGGAGAGAGAGAGGGAGGGAGGAGAAAGGGGGAGGGAGGAGAAAGGGGAAGGGAGGAGAGAGGGGGAGGGAGGAGAGAGGGGGAGGGAGGAGAGAGGGGGAGGGAGGAGAGAGGGGGAGGTAGGAGAGAGGGGGAGGTAGGAGAGAGGGGGAGGTAGGAGAGAGGGGGAGGGAGGAGAGAGACGGAGGGAGGAGAGAGACGGAGGGAGGAGAGAGGGGGAGGGAGGAGAGAGGGGGAGGGAGGAGAGAGGGGGAGGGAGGAGAGAGAGAGGGGGAGGTAGGAGAGAGAGGAAGGGAGGAGAGATACATTTAATCTATATGAGGATGATGCTATTATGAATGCTACTGCCCTGACTGTTGATCTGTGTCAAAACTACGGTCAGATTTTATAGCTATGCAGGAATCCCTTGCTGATTTAAAACTTGTGCTTAATACGGGCAAAACAAAATATGTGTTTTTTTTACTCTCGTAAGAATGTTTGAGATGAATTACATGTTCACTCTTTAGATGGTTCTCCAATGCTAGTCTACAAGGCTAGTCTCCCAGTCCCTGATGCTGAAAAACGTCCCCACAGCATGATGCCGCCACCACCACGCTTCACTGTAGGGATGGTGCCAGGTTTCCTCCAGACGTGACGCTTGGCATTCAGGCCAAAGAGCACAATCTTGGTTTCATCAGACCAGAGAATCTTGTTTCTCATGGTCTGAGAGTCCTTTAGGTGCCTTTTGGTAAACTCCAAGCGGGCTGTCATGTGCCTTTTACTGAGGAGTGGCTTCCGTCTGGCCACTCTACCATAAAGGCCTGATTGGTGGAGTGCTGCAGAGATGGTTGTCCTTCTGGAAGGTTCTCCCATCTCCACAGAGGTACTCTAGAGCTCTGTCAGAGTGACCATCGGGTTCTTGGTCACCTCCCTGACCAAGGCCCTTCTCCCCCGATTGCTCAGTTTGGCCTGGCAGCCAGCTCTAGGAAGGGTCTTGGTGGTTCCAAACTTCTTCCATTTAAGAATGATGGAGGCCACTGTGTTCTTGGGGACCTTCAATGCTGCAGAAATGTTTTGGTACCCCTCCCCAGATCTGTACCTCGACATAATCTTGTCTCTGAGCTCTACGGACAATTCCTTCGACCTCATGGTTTGGTTTTTGCTCTGATATGTACTGTCAACTGTGGGACCTTATATAGACAGGTGTGTGTCTTTCCAAATCCAATCAATTGAATTTACCACAGGTGGACTCCAATCCAGTTGTAGAAACATCTTAAGGATGATCAATGGAAACAGGATGCACCTGAACTCAATTTCGAGTCTCATAGCAAAGGGTCTGAATACTTATGTAAATAAGGTATTTCTGTTTTTTATATTTAATACATTTGCAAAAATGTCTAAAAACCTGTTTACGCTTAGTCATTATGGGGTATTGTTTGTAGATTGATGAGGATAAAAAAAAAATATCTGTTTTAGAATAAGGCTGTAACGTAACAAAATGTGTAAAAAGTCAATGGGTCTGAATACTTTCCGAAGGCAATATATATACACTGCTCAAAAAAATTAAGGGAACACTAAAATAACACATCCTAGATCTGAATGAATGAAATAATCTTATTAAAAACTTTTTTCTTTACATAGTTGAATGTGCTGACAACAAAATCACACAAAAATTATCAATGGAAATCAAATTTATCAACCCATGGAGGTCTGGATTTGGAGTCACCCTCAAAATTAAAGTGGAAAACCACACTACAGGCTGATCCAACTTTGATGTAATGTCCTTAAAACAAGTCAAAATTAGGCTCAGTAGTGTGTGTGGCCTCCACGTGCCTGTATGACCTCCCTACAACGCCTGGGCATGCTCCTGATGAGGTGGCGGATGGTCTCCTGAGGAATCTCCTCCCAGACCTGGACTAAAGCATCCGCCAACTCCTGGACAGTCTGTGGTGCAACGTGGCGTTGGTGGATGGAGCGAGACATGATGTCCCAGATGTGCTCAATTGGATTCAGGTCTGGGGAACAGGCGGGCCAGTCCATAGCATCAATGCCTTCCTCTTGCAGGAACTGCTGACACACTCCAGCCACATGTGGTCTAGCATTGTCTTGCATTAGGAGGAACCCAGGGCCAACCGCACCAGCATATGGTCTCACAAGGGGTCTGAGGATCTCATCTCGGTACCTAATGGCAGTCAGGCTACCTCTGGCTAGCACATGGAGGGCTGTGCGGCCCCCCAAAGAAATGCCACCCCACACCATGACTGACCCACCGCCAAACCGGTCATGCTGGAGGATGTTGCAGGCAGCAGAACGTTCTCCACGGCGTCTCCAGACTCTGTCACTTCTCTGTCACGTGCTCAGTGTGAACCTGCTTTCATCTGTGAAGAGCACAGGGCGCCAGTGGCGAATTTGCCAATCTTGGTGTTCTCTGGCAAATGCCAAACGTCCTGCATGGTGTTGGGCTGTAAGCACAACCCCCACCTGTGGACGTCGGGCCCTCATACCACCCTCATGGAGTCTGTTTCTGACCGTTTGAGCAGACACATGCACATTTGTGGCCTGCTGGAGGTCATTTTGCAGGGCTCTGGCAATGCACCTCCTTGCACAAAGGCGAAGGTAGCAGTCCTGCTGCTGGGTTGTTGCCCTCCTACGGCCTCCTCCACGTCTCCTGATGTACTTGCCTGTCTCCTGGTAGCGCCTCCATGCTCTGGACACTACGCTGACAGACACAGCAAACCTTCTTGCCACAGCTCGCATTGATGTGCCATCCTGGATGAGCTGCACAACCTGAGCCACTTGTGTGGGTTGTAGACTCCGTCTCATGCTACCACTAGAGTGAAAGCACCGCCAGCATTCAAAAGTGACCAAAACATCAGCCAGGAAGCATAGGAACTGAGAAGTGGTCTGTGGTCACCACCTGCAGAACCACTTCTTTATTGGGGGTGTCTTGCTAATTGCCTATAATTTCCACCTGTTGTCTATTCCATTTGCACAACAGCATGTGAAATGTATTGTCAATCAGTGTTCCTTCCTAAATGGACAGTTTGATTTCACAGAATTTCACAATGTGACTTGGAGTTACATTGTGTTGTTTAAGTGTGCCCTTTATTTTTTTGAGCAGTGTATATATTGACTTTCAACATGGCACTGTCATAGGATGCCACCTTTTCAATAAGTCAGTTTGTCAAATTTCTGCCCTGCTAGAGCTGCCCCCGATCAACTGTAATTGCTGTTATTGTGAAGTGGAAACGTCTAGGAGCAACAACGGCTCAGCCGTGAAGTGGTAGGCCACACAAGCTCACAGAACGGGACCGCCGTGTGCTGAAGTGCGTAATGCGTTCTCTGGAGTGATGAATCACGCTTCACCATCTTGCATTCCGACGGACTAATCTGGGTTTGGCGGATGCCAGGCTTATCGCCCAACATCAGTGCCCGACCTCACTAATGCTCTTGTGGCTGAATGGAAGCAAGTCCCCGCAGCAATGTTCCAACATCTAGTGGAAAGCCTTCCCAGAAGAGTGGAGGCTGTTATAGCAGCAAAGGGGGGACCAACTACATATTAATGACCATAATTTTGGAATGAGGTGTTCGACAAACACGTGTCCACATACTTTTGCCATGTAGTGTGTGTATATATGTGTATGTTTGTATTTTATATTGTATTATACAGGACACATTTGGAAAAGAGATCTACGTCTCAATATGTCTTCCCTGTCAACATAAAGGTTTAATAAAAATCTAGTTTTGCTTCAGCTATATTTACGAAATAGGCCTGCACTTTCCTGAAAATACGTTTGAACCAGAGTTTGAACCAGAGATGAGTGTCAGCAAGCCTCTCCTTACCTGCTCTGTCTGTCTGTCTGTCTCTCCACCCCCCCCCCCCCATCCTGTAGAACAAGAACACCCACCTGAACCAGGCCATCCACGAGGAGCAGGAGGCCATCTTGGACTGCGCGTTCAGCTCCGCCTCCTCCAGACCCACAAGCTGCAGCAGCAGGAGCTGACAGCCCCGCCCCCAGCAGAACAGGCTCCGCCCAGTCCCGAGGCGAGGGGCGAGGAGCAGACCAAACGTTCCGTAACTGGGGTGGTAACCGCCACAGCAGCAGAGCCAGCGGTGACGGTCAAAGCCAAGAACGAGAAGTCAGCCACCGCCAAGGATCCCCCTAAACACTCCTCTAGTAAAGATAGGAGAGAGACCAACCTGTGAGCTCCTCTCCAGCTCTATCCATCCCTCTCCCTGGTCTCTATCCATCTATCCATCCCTTATATGAGTGACTCTGTCTATAGAACCACTAGTAAGACATGCTATTTGAATCAATGTAGAATGTATGATTAGTCTATCTGTATATGATATGCATTTACACAGTGTTCTGGAAGATATTGGGGTAAAGATAATTTACATTTTAAATGTAACTACCTGATGCTATTTATGTAGATGATGCAGTTGAGCTAAAGAAGAAGCAGAAGAAACGTGTTAAACGTTGCTGTACCTGGTTAAACGAACCTGCGAATGATCTATAGATCACACATTCAGAACCCAAAGATATTGCAAATGAAATGCTTTATGTCAAATCGTGATATGCTTATAAATGTGTAATGTATGGGTTACGAATGCGTTATGAAGTTCTTATTTAGGTACCCTTTGAGTAAAGCGTTGCCATTCTTCTCCATATTCATAATAGAGTACCACAGTATGTATAAGTCATAATACCCATAAAACCTAGCGGTCAAACTAGGAAATGGTTCCAATAATTTTTCCACCATTCATTTTTCCCATAGGGGATTTTAGAAACACTTAAAATAAGGGCTGTGTTTCGTGTAGGCTTACCCTGGGGTGACGTTTAGATAACTGTGTAAATCTCTCTAGGACAAGGTGACTTTTATCAATATATTTGCCTGTATTTACCCTCCAAAAATTAAATGCTAATGTGGCTATCATAAAGAACTACAAATGTCATGATGATCTGGACAAGACTGCCGAATCAATGCAAAGGTAAGAATCTCTGGATTAACTATCTAATGTTAGCAAAATGTAGGAATTAATATATTGGCTACATTTCTTTAAATGGAAAATTCTGTGAACTGTCTTGTGCAAGTTTTAAATTGACACAATACCCATTAGCAAAGGTGTCAGCTAGACATGGCGTGCAGGCGCTTCAAATCAAATCAAATCAAATTGTATTGGTCACATGCGCCGAATACAACAGGTGCAGACATTACAGTGAAATGCTTACTTACAGCCCTTAACCAATAGTGCATTTATTTTTAACAAAAAAAGTAAAAATAAAACAACAACAAAAAAAGTGTTGAGAAAAAAAAGAGCAGAAGTAAAATAAAGTGACAGTAGGGAGGCTATATATACAGGGGGGTACCGTTGCAGAGTCAATGTGCGGGGGCACCGGCTAGTTGAGGTAGTTGAGGTAATATGTACATGTGGGTAGAGTTAAAGTGACTATGCATAAATAATTAACAGAGTAGCAGCAGCGTAAAAAGGATGGGGTGGGGGGGCAGTGCAAATAGTCCGGGTAGCCATGATTAGCTGTTCAGGAGTCTTATGGCTTGGGGGTAGAAGCTGTTGAGAAGTCTTTTGGACCTAGACTTGGCAATCCGGTACCGCTTGCCGTGCGGTAGCAGAGAGAACAGTCTATGACTAGGGTGGCTGGAGTCTTTGACAATTTTGAGGGCCTTCCTCTGACACCGCCTGGTATAGAGGTCCTGGATGGCAGGAAGCTTGGCCCCAGTGATGTACTGGGCCGTACGCACTACCCTCTGTAGTGCCTTGCGGTCGGAGGCCAAGCAGTTGCCATACCAGGCGGTGATGCAACCAGTCAGGATGCTCTCGATGGTGCAGCTGTAGAATTTTTTGAGGATCTGAGGACCCATGCAAAATCTTTTCAGTCTCCTGAGGGGGAATAGGCTTTGTCGTGCCCTCTTCACGGCTGTCTTGGTGTGTTTGGACCATGATAGTTTGTTGGTGATGTGGACACCAAGGAACTTGAAGCTCTCAACCTGTTCCACTACAGCCCCGTCGATGAGAATGGGGGTGTGCTCAGTCCTCTTTTTTTTCCTGTAGTCCACAATCATCTCCTTTGTCTTGGTCACGTTGAGGGAGAGGTTGTTGTCCTGGCACCACACGGCCAGGTCTCTGACCTCCTCCCTATAGGCTGTCTCATCGTTGTCGGTGATCAGGCCTACCACTGTTGTGTCGTCGGCAAACATAATGATGGTGTTGGAGTCGTGCCTGGCCATGCAGTCATGGGTGAACAGAGAGTACAGGAGGGGACTGAGCACGCACCCCTGAGGGGCCCCCGTGTTGAGGATCAGTGTGGTAGATGTGTTGTTACCTACCCTTACCACCTGGGGGCGGCCCGTCAGGAAGTCCAGGATCCAGTTGCAGAGGGAGGTGTTTAGTCCCAGGATCCTTAGCTTAGTGATGAGCTTAGAGGGCACTATGGTGTTGAATGCTGAGCTGTAGTCAATGAATAGCATTCTCACGTAGGTGTTCCTCTTGTCCAGGTGGGAAAGGGCAGTGTGGAGTGCAATAGAGATTGCATCATCTGTGGATCTGTTGGGGCGGTATGCAAATTGGAGTGGGTCTAGGGTTTCTGGGATAATGCTGTTGATGTGAGCCATGACCAGCCTTTCAAAGCACTTCATGGCTACAGACGTCAGTGCTACGGGTCGGTAGTCATTTAGGCAGGTTATCTTAGAGTCCTTGGGCACGGGGACTATGGTGGTCTGCTTGAAACATGTTGGTATTACAGACTCAGTCAGGGACATGTTGAAAATGTCAGTGAAGACACTTGCCAGTTGGTCAGCACATACTCGGAGTACACGTCCTGGTAATCCGTCTGGCCCTGCGGCCTTGTGAATGTTGACCTGCTTAAAAGTCTTACTCACATCGGCTACGGAGAGCGTGATCACATAGTCATCCGGAACAGCTGGTGCTCTCATGCATGCTTCAGTGTTGCTTGCCTCGAAGCGAGCATAGAAGTGGTTTAGCTCATCTGGTAGGCTTGTGTCACTGGGCAGCTCGCGGCTGTGCTTCCCTTTGTAGTCTGTAATAGTTTTCAAGCCCTGCCACATCCGACGAGCGTCAGAGCCAGTGTAGTACGATTCAATCTTAGTCCTGTATTGACTCTTTGCCTGTTTGATGGTTCGTCGGAGGTCATAGCGGAATTTCTTGTAAGCGTCCGGGTTAGAGTCCCGTTCCTTGAAAGCGGCAGCTCTACCCTTTAGCTCAGTGCGGATGTTTCCTGTAATCCATGGCTTCTGGTTGGGGTATGTACGTACGGTCACTGTGGGGACGACATCATCGATGCACTTATTGATGAAGCCAGTGACTGATGTGGTGTACTCCTCAATGCTGTCTGATGAATCCCGGAACATGTTCCAGTCTGTGCTAGCAAAACAGTCCTGTAGCTTAGCATCTGCGTCATCTGACCACTTTTTTATTAACCGAGTCACTGGTGCTTCCTGCTTTAGTTTTTGCTTATAAGCAGGAATCAGGAGGATAGAGTTATGGTCAGATTTGCCAAATGGAGGGCGAGGGAGAGCTTTGTATGCGTCTCTGTGTGTGGAGTAAAGGTGGTCTAGAGTTTTTTTTCCTCTGGTTGCACATTTAACATGCTGGTAGAAATTAGGTAGAACGGATTTAAGTTTCCCTGCATTAAAGTCCCCGGCCACTAGGATCGCTGCATCTGGATGAGCGTTTTCCTGTTGATTTATGGCCTTGTACAACTCATTCAGTGCAATCTTAATGCCAGCATTGGTTTGTGGTGGTAAATAGACAGCTATGAAAAATATAGATGAAAACTCTCTTGGTAAATAGTGTGATCTACAGCTTAGACGGGTAAGAGTCTAGCTACAGTTTCAAATATTATACATTTCTAATTTTGTAATAAAGTTGTTGTCATTTCAAGTTAAAGCTTACTGTTTGCTAACTAGCTGACATTACATGTATGATCTGTGTCGGAATATTATCTCAGAAAGCCATTTGCATTGCTAGTTATAGCCTAATGTTAGCTAGCTAACTAGTCAACATTGAACATATTTGGTTAACTGTAGCTAGCTTTGACAATCGGTTTGTATTGCTAGTACTATATGGATTGGAATTAGGGTTCATTGTTTAGCTAGCTAGCTAGTTAGCTACTTGTCTAAACAAAAGACTTCGCTAGATGATTACATGACCCATCAAGTTAGCCAGGTGTGTCTGACGGTGATTACAGCTATCTATTGTATAATAATGCTAAAATATTTGTATCTGGAATTTGTCTTTCAGCATCAGTAGAATACACCTGACTCTCCTCCACCAGTCATACAAGGAGAATGGTCTAATGCCTCCCATCAAAAAGAGAGCTGGCCCAAGCAAGCACAGGTTACACCTGAAGCATGAGGACTTGCAGCGAGTTGTGAACTTCATCAACAACTACGCAGAGGATAATGCAATAGTTTTACCAGGATGCCACCCAGTACACAAACACTTTGGTGGAAAGCAGCTGCCATCTCATGTGACAAAAGTAGCGGTGTGGCGTCTCTACAAGGAAACAATGACAACACTTGGTATGTAAAGCATAAACAACATGTTTTTATTATTTATTTACCTCCAACATGATTGGCACTACTTTTATTGATCTCACATTATTTCTGTATTTTCCAGAGGTACATGTTGTCGGGCTGTCTTCCTTCAGGAATCTGTGGATAAAATTGCAGCTCCACATCTCAAGCTGTTAAGTCAGCCAAGCTGAAGAAGCAAGAGCAGTATCTCCTGCTTGTTCAGAGTGAGCAGTCTGTCTATCAGAAGATGGTTGCTGACTGCAAGACCACCTGACAAGACCTGCAGTTGTCTCTGGGGGACCCTACTGAACCACCAAGCAAAAACATCAGGATGCATTAAAGCTTTGATTTTGCTCAACAAGTATGCAACATTTCCTCCTTTATACTGATTAAGGACATAGAAACAGTGAGGGAAAAAAGTATTTGATCCCCTGCTGATTTTGTATGTTTGCCCACTGACAAAGACATGATCAGTCTATAATTTTAATGGTAGGTTTATTTGAACAGTGAGAGACAGAATAACAACAAAAAAATCCAGAAAAACGTATGTCAAAAATGTTATAAATTGATTTGCATTTTAATGAGGGAAATAAGTATTTGACCCCTCAGTAAAACATGACTTAGTACTTGGTGTCAAAACCCTTGTTGGCAATCACAGAGGTCAGACGTTTCTTGTAGTTGGCCACCAGGTTTGCACACATCTCAGGAGGGATTTTGTCCCACTCCTCTTTGCAGGATGGTGTTCTTGGGGTCATAGGCAGCATTCCTCCTCCTCCAAACACGGCGAGTTGAGTTGATGCCAAAGAGCTCGATTTTGGTCTCATCTGACCACAAAACTTTCACCCAGTTCTCCTCTGAATCATTCAGATGTTCATTGGCAAACTTCAGAGGGGCCTGTATATGTGCTTTCTTGAGCAGGGGGACCTTGCGGGTGCTGCAGGATTTCAGTCCTTCACGGCGTAGTGTGTTACCAATTGTTTTCTTGGTGACTATGGTCCCAGCTGCCTTGAGATCATTGACAAGATCCTCCTGTGTAGTTCTGGTCTGATTCCTCACCATTCTCATGATCATTGCAACTCCACGAGGTGAGATCTTGCATGGAGCCCAAGGCCGTAGAGAAATTGACAGTTATTTTGTGTTTCTTCCATTTACGAAAAATCACACCAACTGTTGTCACCTTCTGACCAAGCTGCTTGGCGATGGTCTTGTAGCCCAATCCAGTCTTGTGTACGTCTACAATCTTGTCCCTGACATCCTTGGAGAGCTCTTTGGTCTTGGCCATGGTGGAGAGTTTGGAATCTGATTGATTGATTGCTTCTGTGGGCAGGTGTCTTTTATACATGTTACAAACTGAGATTAGGAGCACTCCCTTTAAGAGTGTGCTCCTATTCCCAGCTCGTTACCTGTATAAAAGACACCTGGGAGCCAGAAATCTTTCTGATTGAGAGGGGGTCAAATACTTATTTCCCTCATTAAAATGCAAATCAATTTATAACATTTTTGACATGCGTTCTTCTGGATTTTTTTGTTGTTACTCTGTCTTTCACTGTTCAAATAAACCTACCATTAAAATTATAGACTGATCATTTCATTGTCAGTGGGCATTCGTACAAAATCAGCAGGGGATCAAATACTTTTTTCTCTCACTGTAGATAGGTATACACACACACACAAAAAAAGATATATATATATATATATATATATATATATATATATATATATATATATATATATATGTATATATATAAAGGCAGTGCCTTTCACTGAGCTGTGTAAAGACAGACTGACAGGGGTGAGACAATTAATTTGTATTTATCTTAATGTTCTTTTGTTGTTTGCAGGTGTGCTATCCTTCTGACCCTATGCAGCCAGGTCACATCTACTTTTTAACTCCTCGCAAGTGTGGCTTGTTTGGTGTCTGCTGTGAAGGAATACCACAACAAGTAGACTACTTGATTGATGAAGGAATGTCATCCAGCAAAGGCAGCAGTGCAGTCATCAACTACATGCACCATTTCTTCACCAACTACGGAGTCGGGGAAAAAATGTGTGGACCTGAATTTTGATAACTGCAGTGGCCAAAACAAGAACAAGTTTGTGCTCTGGTATTGTTCCTGGCGGACCACGCACAAGCTCCACCACAGTCTTCACTTCCTGATCACAGGCCACACCAAGTTTGCCCCCAACTGGTGCTTCGGCCTCATCAAGCAGCGCTACAGAAAGACCAGAGTGAACACTTTGTCCGAGATTGCTGGTGTTGTAAAGGACAGCACTGTGACAGGGGTCAACATCCCACAGCTGGTTGGACTGGAGGATGGAAAGCTATGGCTGACTCCGTACTTCAGGCCGCTGCCACAGATCAAACAGTACCAGCACTTCAGGTGAATATCATTTTCATTGCATTGTATGAGGTTATTATTCTTATCTAAACTTGGGAGGTGAATTGATGTTATGCAAGGTTGTAATGTCTTCTCAATTATTATTAATTTTTCTTCTGTTTTACAGCTTCGATGCTCTGGAGCCTGGTGTTGTTGTCGCCAAGGAGCGTTTGGACTCAGTCAGGACCAGGTTTCAGCTGCTGCGCAACGCTGACATCCTTCCTCCCATAGATGGTCTGCCTGTACAAGCACCACCTGGACTGGACACAGCTAGACAAACGTATCTTTTTGAGAAGATCAGGGAGTTTTGGCTATGGACATCACATGCCCTGCACCAAAGTCAAGGACAGGACAGAAACAGGCTCTCCGAATATAGATTCCCTTATTCATGCATGGATTCGGACGGACCAATTAATCACTGGGGGCGAGATCCCAGTCATCAGCACTATCTGCAGTGCCTCTATTCACATCTCTCTCTGCTAAGACACACACCATACGTTTCTGCTACTATTTTTTTTATTATCTGGCTGCTCAGCCACTTTACCCCTGTTTGTATGCATACAACTACCTCATCTATCACTGATATCGTTATTAATATTGTTCTTATTATTTTGTTATTTCTCTACTGGCATTGACACTTGTTCTTTTTTTCTTTATATTGACACAATCTATTTTTTATATTGCTACTAACCATTTCGCTGTACCGTTTACACCTTCTGTAGAGACCCATCATTTAGCAAGTTGTGGCTGGGGGTTATACCATTTCTTTCACATGACCCATCAATTTAGACAAGTGTGTCTGGGTAAGCGTCATCTAAAATTTATAAAATATTTTTTATCTGGACACTTTCTGTTTACCTGGAATTTTTCCTTATTGTAGGCTACTACTTTGACCACTTTTAGTCTTAATCTTTACTACACTACTCACTGTTTAGCACATGACCTCACATGTGAATTGTTAAAGAGATGGGTGCGGCTGGTTTAAGAGGGTGTGAACGATGCTGAATGGGTGTAGACAAAGAAGAGCTCTATAGTAGGCGTACCAAAACATTCAAGGGCCATTTTCTCAAAAGTGGGGTTACAAGTTTATCAACTTTCAAAGCAGAATTACTTTCCCATTGTTCCTCAAATGCAGTGTATGGTATAGCATTTTGTAGCTCAGGGTCTCTGCTTTTATCCAATGTAAAAAACATTCAGATTGATCAAGGCGGCAGGTCACAATCTGGCTCAGATTGGAGAGGAAAAAACTATTGTCCGCTACTAGCAGGTATGACAAACAGAGTTTCTGTATTTTTCCTACAAATTTAGCTCTAACTTTTTACCGGTTGCATCCCCCATTCAAATATTCCTAGAAACGCCCCTGCTTATTTTGAGACAGTGTTAGGTTTCACATGATCTAGCTGGGTGGACGACCACAGACTTAGCTGAATTAAGGGGGATGTGTCATATAATATTCCTTGTTTAACACTCCACCCCTACACGTCCACGTCCTCGTCTCCGCAAACAGTCCATTGAAGGAAACGGGATGAAAAACAAAAGTTGCTGCTGATTCCCAGCCTGCCAGCCTGCCAGCCTGCCAGCCTGCCAGCCTGCTGACTCCCAGCCTGCCAGCCTGCTGATTCCCAGCCTGCCAGCCTGCCTGCTGACTCCCAGCCTGCCAGCCTGCCTGCTGATTCCCAGCCTGCCAGCCTGCTGATTCCCAGCCTGCCAGCCTGCTGACTCCCAGCCTGCCAGCCTGCTGACTCCCAGCCTGCCAGCCTGCTGATTCCCAGCCTGCCAGCCTGCTGACTCCCAGCCTGCCAGCCTGCCTGCTGACTCCCAGCCTGCCAGCCTGCTGATTCTCAGCCTGCCAGCCTGCTGACTCCCAGCCTGCCAGCCTGCCTGTTGACTCCCAGCCTGCCAGCCTGCTGATTCCCAGCCTGCCAGCCTGCTGACTCCCAGCCTTTCAGCCTGCCTGCTGACTCCCAGCCTGCCAGCCTGCCTGCTGACTCCCAGCCTGCCTGCCTGCTGACTCCCAGCCTGCCAGCCTGCTGATTCCCAGCCTGCCAGCCTGCTGACTCCCAGCCTGCCAGCCTGCCTGCTGACTCCCAGCCTGCCAGCCTGCCTGCTGAAAAACTCCCTGATGATGTGTGTGTGTATATCAGCTGTTGTTGTGAGGGACTTATTTTGTTTGCTCAGGCCTGATCTGACCATAGTAATGTGTGCGTGTGTGTGTGTGTGTGTGTGTGTGTGCGTGTTTGTGTGTGTGTGTTCTGTTTCCCTGATGTGCCTTGGTAGTGTTTTCCTCTTTAGTGTTTCTGACACATGGGGAATTCTAGTTGTCAAGCAAAATAAGGTATTACAATAAGTACACACAAACAGTCTGTTTGATCAATGTCTTAAGAAACTACTAAGTATTAAGCAGTCCCTGTTTTTTAAACCATACATTCCTTTCATTGACTTGGGCAGCATTGTGCATAACATTGCACCACATTTTTTTCCTAGAACGTATTGTCTTGTTCTCTGACACATGTTCTGCACTGGTGGTAGAAAACATCCCTTCCAGACACAAGCTTTCTGTCCTCAGACAACATCAAGCTGGACAGCATCCAACCTGAACAGCATTGAGTACAACAGTGCTGGTAAACATTATCACCAAACGCATCTTCATGAAAACATCCCTTTTAGCCACACAAACTCATCATCTTTTACATGAGTACATCAACACTCCACCAGCTAGCCGACTTGTCAGGGGAAGTCCTCTAACTCTATTGGACATCAGGGGGGAGTCCTCTAACTCTATTGGACATCAGGGGGAGTCCTCTAACTCTATTGGACATCAGGGGGAGTCCTCTAACTCTATTGGACATCAGGGGGGAGTCCTCTAACTCTATTGGACATCAGGGGGGAGTCCTCTAACTCTATTGGACATCAGGGGGGAGTCCTCTAACTCTATTGGACATCAGGGGGGAGTCCTCTAACTCTATTGGACATCAGGGGGAGTCCTCTAACTCTATTGGACATCAGGGGGGAGTCCTCTAACTCTATTGGACATCAGGGGGAGTCCTCTAACTCTATTGGACATCAGGGGGGAGTCCTCTAACTCTATTGGACATCAGGGGGGAGTCCTCTAACTCTATTGGACATCAGGGGGGAGTCCTCTAACTCTATTGGACATCAGGGGGGAGTCCTCTAACTCTATTGGACATCAGGGGGGAGTCCTCTAACTCTATTGGACATCAGGGGGGAGTCCTCTAACTCTATTGGACATCAGGGGGGAGTCCTCTAACTCTATTGGACATCAGGGGGGAGTCCTCTAACTCTATTGGACATCAGGGGGGAGTCCTCTAACTCTATTGGACATCAGGGGGGAGTCCTCTAACTCTATTGGACATCAGGGGGAGTCCTCTAACTCTACTGGACATCAGGGGGGAGTCCTCTAACTCTATTGGACATCAGGGGGGAGTCCTCTAACTCTATTGGACATCAGGGGGGAGTCCTCTAACTCTATTGGACATCAGGGGGGAGTCCTCTAACTCTATTGGACATCAGGGGGGAGTCCTCTAACTCTATTGGACATCAGGGGGGAGTCCTCTAACTCTATTGGACATCAGGAGGAGTCCTCTAACTCTATTGGACATCAGGGGGAGTCCTCTAACTCTATTGGACATCAGGGGGAGTCCTCTAACTCTATTGGACATCAGGGGGGAGTCCTCTAACTCTATTGGACATCAGGGGGAGTCCTCTAACTCTATTGGACATCAGGGGGGAGTCCTCTAACTCTATTGGACATCAGGGGGAGTCCTCTAACTCTATTGGACATCAGGGGGGAGTCCTCTAACTCTATTGGACATCAGGGGGGAGTCCTCTAACTCTATTGGACATCAGGGGGGAGTCCTCTAACTCTATTGGACATCAGGGGGGAGTCCTCTAACTCTATTGGACATCAGGGGGGAGTCCTCTAACTCTATTGGACATCAGGGGGGAGTCCTCTAACTCTATTGGACATCAGGGGGGAGTCCTCTAACTCTATTGGACATCAGGGGGGAGTCCTCTAACTCTATTGGACATCAGGGGGGAGTCCTCTAACTCTATTGGACATCAGGGGGAGTCCTCTAACTCTATTGGACATCAGGGGGAGTCCTCTAACTCTATTGGACATCAGGGGGGAGTCCTCTAACTCTATTGGACATCAGGGGGGAGTCCTCTAACTCTATTGGACATCAGGGGGGAGTCCTCTAACTCTATTGGACATCAGGGGGGAGTCCTCTAACTCTATTGGACATCAGGGGGGAGTCCTCTAACTCTATTGGACATCAGGGGGGAGTCCTCTAACTCTACTGGACATTAAGTAAGTGCTTGCTGAGCTTTAGCCTTTGAAGAATAAAGGTTTAAAAGAGAATCTAACCAATATGAATGAGTCTTTTTCCCTATGTGTCTTTCTCCTGGGTATTTGTCTGTTTGTATTACTGTAAGTGGAGTGGACTGATGCCTATTGTTTTTGAAGCAGAGACTTGTGCTCTGCACTGATGCATTAAAGGTAGACTCAGCGATATGACTTAGACACAGAAAGTAAACTGCATAGTGGGTCAATTTCCACAACAACTAAGAGCGTTGAAGCGCGAGGCTCCACTTCTCTGCTGTTTCGTGCCCTGGCTACCCTTGTACATGCACAGATACTGTGTGTGACTGTGTGAGTGCGAGTTCTTGAATCTCGCTCATATCTGGGGTGCTGCTCATGGCAGCGTTATTTCGCTGAGTCTACCTTTAAGAGTATTCGCTTTTGAGGCTATTGTACTGCTCTACACTGCACTGGGTTGGACAACAGACTCTTGTGAAACCTTGTAAAACACTGCAGGTCTTTAAGGTACATTTGATGTTCTCTGCTCCTCAGTTAACATTGACCTCCATGTGCTGCAAAGCTGCCTTTTCAGTCTGAGATGTTGATGACAAGAATACCATTTTGGTAAGATTGTCCTCCTAACACACCTAAGAGAGAGACATTAGGGAGATCTGTGAGCCAAGCCAATTGGACACGCTATGTCAGACAGCCAAGGCCTAGCCCTCACATACTCCAGAGGAAAACAGACATTTTCATACTGGCCCCCCATGGGAAATGAACCCACAACCCTGGCGTTGCAAGCACCATGCTCTACCAACTGAGCTACAGGGGACTATGGCTGGTTGGAACAGAGATTCTAACAGGTACATGTTAAATACTCTGATTCATCTCCTAACGCATCTATTTTTACACCAAGATCCAGTTTGTAATTTTTTATTTAAAAAAAAAACTGGTTCCATTTAGATGATTTGTTGATTCGAGTCATCAATTTAACAAGATGTTCCTGTAAAAAGGAATACGGTGTGATTCTATCCTCACTGAACACTCATAAAGGCCTTTAGAGAGTCTTTCATTCTTTCCATTTGCGAACAAGATTTTCTGAATGAAGAATTCTTACTATTACCTACGATTAATGTCATCCACAACAATACAGTCTTAACTGGCACTATGACTGTTCTCATTTACTTGGTGTGTCACAGAAGCTGATGGTTCCCTGCAGGTCAAGCGCAAATACTGGGAACCACTGACTTAACAACATCACCACTAGTTCCCCTTTCTACAACCCTGGTACGTCCCTCGTCGCTACCGTTCTCCTGACCACTTTCCTGCAGTGCGGCGCTGTTCTGTCTCATCTTACCATCACGTTGCTAAAGCCACTGAGATGGCCAGACATATAGGCTAAACGACTGTAGAGTCAACGTCAAATAACAGACAACCATCCCTACCCCTTACACTCAACCTCAAAGACATCATTGCTTTACACTGCCTCAGTTCTGGTGATACGTGCTATGGGGTATTTAGTGACCACAGGCAGTACTGTCATGTAGTGAACCACACAGTGAACCACATAAACAACAGTGGCGACCAGTCATTTTGTTTTGAGCCCCACCTGTTTAGCTTTTTGTTGCCTGTTTTGCATGTTATTTTGGCATTAATATGTGGCACATATCTGTTTGCAAACAATCATTGAGTTAATAAAGCCCCAAAGCCGCTTTCTTGATTAAGGGAGCTCCAAAATGCAGGTGTTTCAGCCTAGCTCAGTGCTTTCTGTGGTGGTGGGGCAGCCAGCGGAACATACAGAGTGTAGGGGTTGGTAATGTTCTCTAGATGCGCAGTGATTGGCTCAGTGTTCTGTCACTCATGGGGACACTACGTCGCCGCAAAATCTACAGGGACCGCTAGAAAGTTCAAGGCCCTTGGGTGCTGCCATAGATTTACATTAGAAGTGCTCATCCAAGAAGGCTCAAGGTCTTTGGCCACAGATAAAATGATGTCACATCACATTAAATATACCGTAGCTTTGATTGGACTGATCATGTCAACATCATACTTTCAAAATCTTAGCTAGCAAGCTAGACAAGCAGTCATCATGAATCAAGTCCACAATCTACTGGCAAATACTTTTCAATACTAGTCATATGAAGAGAAATTATAGATAAAACGTATCGGTGCTCATCGGCAATTGGACATAAACATTACACAACAAGTTGGAAATCCTTTGGAAGGAATCAGTGGTTAACTGCAAGCGTTGCAAAGCAATCACTAGACTGCAATTCGGTGGAGAGGATGTGTGGTCCAAGTCTGGGTTTAAGGGTCTCTTTTCCAAGCTTAAAAGGATAAACATTCACATGCAACACCATGGGCCAGAAATGGTTGAATACATTGGCCATGCTGTCAATCCAGCATGACTTCTGCCACATTCAAAACAACTGGAAACTCGGAACTGGGAAATCTCAGACTTCAGTGAGTTCAAGACAACTGGGAACTCTGAGAAAAACTAGCTCCGACAGGGAAAATTCATTTTGAACGGTCATCCAACTCGGAATTCCAAGTCGGGAACTCAGGCCTCTTTCTAGAGCTCCGACCTGAAGAAAACTGAAGACATGATTCAACCTTGTTTTTTCAGAGTTCCCAGTTGTCTTGGAACAGGTTGAGAGCTTCAAGTTCCTTGGTGTCCACATCACCAACGAACTATCATGGTCCAAACACACCAAGACAGTCGTGAAGAGGGCACGACAAAGCCTATTCCCCCTCAGGAGACTAAAAAGATTTGGCATGGGTCCTCAGATCCTCAAAAAATTCTACAGCTGCACCATCGAGAGCATCCTGACTGGTTGCATCACCGCCTGGTATGGCAACTGCTTGGCCTCTGACCGCAAGGCACTACAGAGGGTAGTGCGTACGGCCCAGTACATCACTGGGGCAAAGCTCCCTGCCATCCAGGACCTCTCTACCAGGCGGTGTCAGAGGAAGGCCCTCAAAATTGTCAAAGACTCCAGCCACCCTAGTCATAGACTGTTCTCTCTGCTACTGCACGGCAAGCGGTACCGGAGTGCCAAGTCTAGGTCCAAAAGACTTCTCAACAGCTTCTACCCCCAAGCCATAAGACTCCTGAACAGCTAATCATGGCTACCCGGACTATTTGCACTGCCCCCCCACCCCATCCTTTTTACGCTGCTGCTACTCTGTTAAGTATTTATGCATAGTCACTTTAACTCTACCCACATGTACATATTACCTCAACTACCTCAACTAGCCGGTGCCCCCGCACATTGAATATGCAACGGTACCCCCCTGTATATATAGCCTCCCTACTGTCACTTTATTTTACTGTATATATAGCCTCCCTACTGTCACTTTATTTTACTTCTGCTCTTTTTTTCTCAACACTTTTTTGTTGTTGTTTTATTCTTACTTTTTTGTTTAAAATAAAAGCACTGTTGGTTAAGGGCTGTAAGTAAGCATTTCACTGTAATGTCTGCACCTGTTGTATTCGGCGCATGTGACCAATAAAATTAGATTTGATTTGATTTGATTTGAAAGCACCATAAATCCAGATAATGACAGATTTTGATGAAAAAGTTTGATGACATAATTTGCCCACAAGAAGGACCGCCGCACCCCCTTCCTGTTCAAGTGAGCACAGCGCAACACGGTGAGTCCAAAAATGTATTGTATGCTGCTGCATAAATTATGTAATATGCCAGGGAGTGTGATGAAGTGATTTCGAAGGAGTCAGGCACAGGAGGGTAAATCACAGAATAACAGGATTTATTCTAAAACACAGAGTTACACAGTAATGCATTAAAACACTCCAGCGCGCAAAACAGGCGCACTGGATAAATACAAGGCACACAGGGAAATGTCCCAGCAATACAAAATACACGGAGATCCACCAAGTTTCTCTATCCTCCACAATAAACAATCACACACAAAGACAAGGGGGCAGAGGGAACACTTATACAGGTACTTATGAGGGGATTTGAACCAGGTGTGTGTGATAAACAAGACAAAACAAATGGAATGATGAGATGAGGAGCGGCAGTGGCTAGAAGGCCGGTGACGATGAACACTGAAGCCTGCCCGAACAAGGAGAGGTGGCAGCTTCGGAGGAAGTTGTGACAGTATCCCCCCCACCCTTGAAGCGCAGCTCCAGCAGCGCGCCAACACCGGCCTCTGGGATGGCCTGGAGGATGCGGAGCAGTGCGAGCCGGATGGAGACGTTGGAAATCCCGCAATAGGGAGGGATCGAGGATATCCCTCACCAGAACCCAGAACCCCTTCCACTCCACGAGGTACTGAAGGCCCCCCACCCGACGCCTCGAATCCAGGATGGAACGGACGAAGAACGACGGGGCCTCGATGTCCAGAGGGGGTGGAGGAACCTCCGGCCTGAGGAGATACACACGGAATGAGGGGTTAATACGGTAATCTGGAGGGAGTAATAACCTATATGTAACCTTGTTTATCATCCTCATGACTTTGAACGACCCCACAAACCGCGGGCTCAGCTTCTGGCAGGGCAGGCGAACGGGCAGATTCCGGGTTGAGAGCCAGACCTGATCACCCGGTACCACGACCGGGGCCTCACTGCGGTAAACCGGGGCCTCACTGCGGTAAACTGGGGATCTCGGTCAGACACTATGTCATCTGGCACCCCGTAGTGCCAGAAGATGTGTGTAAGCAGGGCCGCCGCAGTCTGCAGGGCCGTGGGGAGACCGGGCAGAGGAAGGAGACGGCAGGCTTTTTAAAAGCAGTCCACAATGACAAGTATGGTGGTGTTACCCTGAGAGAGGGGAAGATCAGTGAGAAAGTCAATACACAGGTGGGACAATGGCCGTTGTGGAACTGGTAAGGGCTGTAAACCCGCTGGGAGGTGCCTAGGTGCCTTACTCTGGGCGCACACCGAGCAGGAGGAGACATACACCCTCACGTCCTTAGCTACAGTAGGCCACCAGTACTTTCCGGTCAGGCAGTGCACTGTACGACCGATACCTGGGTGCCCAGAGGAGGGGGCGTGTGTGTCCAATAGATCAGACGGTCACGGACAAGAGACGGCATGTACTGCAGCCCAGCTGGACACTGAGGTCGAGATGGCTCTGTGCTCATTGCCCGCTCTATATCCACGTCCATTGCCCACACTACCGGCGCCACAATGCAATAGGCCGGGAGTATGGCGGTGTTGTCTATAGGCCTCTCCTCTGTGTCGTACAGCCATGACAATGCGTCCGCCTTCACGTTCTTCGTACCCGGGATGTACGATAGTGTAAAATCAAACCGGGTGAAGAATAGGGCCCACCTGGCCTGGCGAGGGTTCAGCGTCCTCGCTGCCTGGATGTAGTCCAGGTTACGGTGGTCCATCCAGACGAGGAAAGGGTGTTTCGCCCCCTCGAGCAAGTGCCTCCACACGGTCAGGGCTCGGAAAACAACCAACAGCTCCCGATCACCAACGTCGTAGTTCTGCTCCGCCGGGCTGAGCTTCTTGGAGAAGAAGGCACAGGGGCGGACCTTGGGTGGCGTGCCTGAGCGTTGAGATAGTACAGTGCCTATCCCTACCTCGGACGCATCCACATCCACTACGAATGGTAGTGATGGATCGGGATGGGCCAGTAACGGGGCTGAGGTGAACAGAACCCTCAGGTTACTGAAGGCCCTGTCAGCCTCAGCAGACCAGCAGAGCCGGGACAGCCCACCCTTCAAAAGAGATGTGATGGGAGCTGCGACCTTGCCAAAGCCCCGGATAAACCTCCGACAGTAGTTGGCAAAGCCAATAAAGCGCTGCACCTTCACCGTGGTTGGAGTCGGCCAATTACGCATGGCTGAAATGCGATCTCCCTCCATCTCCACACCTGAGGTGGTAATGCGGACTGGTGGTCCCTTTCCCCCTCATAACTTAGCCTACTGTTCTGACTTGGTAGTGCTCGTGTAGCCTATAGCCTGTTTTAGAGACATGACATCATCGAATATTGTAAGAGCTTTCATTGTCTGCTTATATGCCCCCTTTCATTTATCCTACTGTTCTGACTTGGTGTACAGGGAGAATACTGTAAGAATGGCCCATGTTCTGAATTCTGTCGCTGAACATTTCAAAAGTGCTGAACAAATAGTTACATTGACTAATGTCTTAATCGAAATTACTGATTGCCTCTTACAGTGAGGGAAAAAAGTATTTGATCCCCTGCTGATTTGCTCACTAACAAAGAAATTGTCAGTCTATAATTTTAATGGTAGGTTTATTTGAACAGTGAGAGACAGAATAACAACAACACAAATCCAGAAAAATGTGTGTCAAAAATGTTATAAATTGATTTGCATTTTAATGAGGGAAATAAGTATGGTGGTCTAATGGTCTAATGCCTCCCATCAAAAAGAGAGCTGGCCCAAGCAAGCACAGCTTACACCTGAAGCATGAGGACTTGCAGCGAGTTGTGAACTTCATCAACAACTACGCAGAGGATAATGCAATAGTTTTACCAGGATGCCACCCAGTACACAAACACTTTGGTGGAAAGCAGCTGCCATCTCATGTGACAAAAGTAGCGGTGTGGCGTCTCTACAAGGAAACAATGACAACACTTGGTATGTAAAGCATAAACAACATGTTTTTATTATTTATTTACCTCCAACATGATTGGCACTACTTTTATTGATCTCACATTATTTCTGTATTTTCCAGAGGTACATGTAGTCGGGCTGTCTTCCTTCAGGAATCTGTGGAGAAAATTGCTGCTCCACATCTCAAGCTGTTAAGTCAGCCAAGCTGAAGAAGCAAGAGCAGTATCTCCTGCTTGTTCAGAGTGAGCGGTCTGTCTACCAGAAGATGGTTGCTGACTGCAAGACCACCTGACAAGACCTGCAGTTGTCTCTGGGGGGCCCAACTGAACCAGCAAGCAAAAACATCAGGATGCATTAAAGCTTTGATTTTGCTCAACAATTATGCAACATTTCCTCCTTTATACTGATTAAGGACATAGATACAGTGAGGGAAAAAAGTATTTGATCCCCTGCTGATTTTGTGTGTTTGCCTACTGACAAAGACATGATCAGTCTATAATTTTAATGGTAGTTTTATTTGAACAGTGAGAGACAGAAAAACAACAAAAAAATCCAGAAAAACATATGTCAAAAATGTTATAAATTGATTTGCATTTTAGTGAGGGAAATAAGTATTTGACCCCTCAGTAAAACATGACTTAGTACTTGGTGGCAATCACAGAGGTCAGACGTTTCTTGTAGTTGGCCACCAGGTTTGCACACATCTCAGGAGAGATTTTGTCCCACTCCTCTTTGCAGATCTTCTCCAAGTCATTAAGGTTTCGAGGCTGACGTTTGGCAACTCGAACCTTCAGCTCCCTCCACAGATTTTCTATGGGATTAAGGTCTGGAGACTGGCTAGGCCACTCCAGGACCTTAATGTGCTGCTTCTTGAGCCACTCCTTTGTTGCCTTGGCCGTGTGTTTTGAGTCATTGTCATGCTGGAATACCCATTCACGACCCATTTTCAATGCCCTGGCTGAGGGAAGGAGGTTCTCACTCAAGATTTGACGCTAGATGGCCCCGTCCATCGTCCCTTTGATGCGGTGAAGTTGTCCTGCCCCTTAGCAGAAAAACACCCCTAAAGCATAATGTTTCATTTACATTACGTCATTTAGCAGACGCTCTTATCCAGAGCGACTTACATAAGCAATTAGGGTTAAGTGCCTTGCTCAAGGGCACATCGACAGATTTTTCACCTAGTCGGCTCGGGGATTAGAACCAGCGACCTTTCGGTCACTGGCACAATGCTCTTAACCACTAAGCTACCTGCCGCCCCCATGTTTCCACCTCCATGTTTGACGGTGGGGATGGTGTTCTTGAGGTCATAGGCAGCATTCCTCCTCCTCCAAACATGGCGAGTTGAGTTGATGCCAAAGAGCTCCATTTTGGTCTTATCTGACCACAGCACTTTCACCCAGTTCTCCTCTGAATCATTCAGATGTTCATTGGCAAACTTCAGACAGGCATGCATATGTGCTTTCTTGAGCAGGGGGACGTTGCGGGCGCTGCAGGAATTCAGTCCTTCACGGCGTAGTATGTTACCAATTGTTTTCTTGGTGACTATGGTCCCAGCTGCCTTGAGATCATTGACAAGATCCTCCCGTGTAGTTCTGGGCTGATTCCTCACCGTTCTCATGATCATTGCAACTCCACGAGGTGAGATCTTGCATGGAGCCCCATGCCAAGGGAGATTTACAGTTATTTTGTGTTTCTTCCATTTGCGAATAATCGCACCAACTGTTGTCACCTTCTCACCAAGCTGCTTGGCGATGGTCTTGTAGCCCATTCCAGCCTTGTGTAGGTCTACAATCTTGTCCCTGACATCCTTGGAGAGCTCTTTGGTCTTGGCCATGGTGGAGAGTTTGGAATCTGATTGATTGATTGCTTCTGTGGGCAGGTGTCTTTTATATAGGTAACAAGCTGAGATCAGGAGCACTCCCTTTAAGAGTGTGCTCCTAATCTCAGCTCGTTACCTGTATAAAAGACACCTGGGAGCCAGACATCTTTCTGATTGAGAGGGGGTCAAATACTTATTTCCCTCATTAAAATGCAAATCAATTTTTAACATTTTTGACATGCGTTTTTCTGGATTTTTTTGTTGTTATTCTGTCTCTCACTGTTCAGATAAACCTACCATTAAAATTATAGACTGATCATTTCTTTGTCAGTGGGCAAATGTACAAAATCAGCAGGGGATCAAATACTTTTTTCCCTCACTGTATCTGCTCATTGTTCCCTTATGCCATAGTTTGTACCTCTCAATTGTCAGTAGAAACCACTTTGTTTAAGCAAGTCAGCCATATCAGCTCTGTTTTTTAAAAAGGCAGTAAATGAGGCTGAATGAACTGTTTCGCTGCCAGACAAGGTTCCGCTGATAGCCAGGTGTAGCGGTGGTAAGGATTCACTCCATGGTGCTGAAAAGAAAGATCTGCTGTTGAGACAGCTATATGTACGCCCTAACAGTTTGTGGGCACAGTTTGTCATCATAATAGTGCATTTAATATATGGTTTTGTGTTGTGTTGTGTTGTGTAGAGGCTTTGCTGGTATGCATCTTATTTTTTTAAAATTGAGTTTGCCCCACCAAGATTTATTTGATAAAATCGCCACTGACAACACCACACATCTCCACTGCATGTCTCTTCGGTCCTCAGACCAGACTGCCCAGGCCTAACCCCAGGCTAGTGGTGGTGGTAGGGGGTAACCAACAAATAAAGCAATGACTTTGAGCATTTGAAGAAAATCCAACACAGACGGTAGACCTCATGTCTCATTCCCACTCTCTGAGCCGTCCCTCTCCCTGCCTACACAGCCCTGGAGGCAGAGTAGTTCTTTCTGTCTGTGCCCTGAGCCTCCATTGACGTAAGAGAGGTCAGCTCTCCCCAGCTGCATTGGGCATAGTTTATGCTTTTGTTCTCTTCATCAAGGTCTTTACCATCTGATCATTCCGAGGACAGAGCAATGCCCTGTGGCACAGACAGAGACTGTGGCCAGAGCCGAGATGGGACGTAGGCAACACACACACACAAACAGGGGTTCAGCAGCATCCACTGAGGATGTTCTACAGATGTGCGCTTGTTCACTCCGATCTGATCCGCTGTGTGTGTTTGATGTTCTCTGCTGCCTTGTGTTGCATCAGTACAAGGCTCTCTTGGTGTGAGCAGGCTGCCTGTGGTGTGCTGTACTGTCTGGCTACACAGGCGTCTGACTGGGGATATATAGCGCATGCTAGGATAATCTGCTTCATCTGGAGATTAGTTGAAGTCAGTACACACACATACACATCCATACATACCTCCACCTCGGTTAATCAGTTCACCTGGCCTGCGGGACAGATGGCATGTACCAATCCATCGATACCATGTAATCCACACTCTAAGTCCAAGGTTAACCATCAGTGGCAGTAAATCAGGAAAACACCATTAGTATAGGCCAGTGGTTACATCTATTTTAGGGAGGTAAGATATCATATGATCAGTTACCTCCCTGACACCTGAAGTAACTATGGCCACCGAAACCTTGGTTTAGTGGCACTGAAGGTTGCCATGGGAATTTATCAGAACTAGGCAATGTTGATAAATGCTTCACATTCAAGGATAAAAAATATTCATTATTATGTGTGTAGACATACTGTACATTCCACGGTACTGGACAGTATATATAATGCATTTAACACACAAACATAATGTTTACAAAAGTCCTATAAGAACAGCACATGTGCCACTGCCTTGAAACAGTCACAAACAACAACAGAGCAATTTTCTCCTAGACACATGTTTAAATGTTGAGGGGATCAGTGATGCTGTGATAATTCCATCGCTAGGCTTCCCCAGTGACAGCCCTATCACCTATCTCTCCTAAACCCTGCTATGGAAAGCTTTCTTAAATTAAACAACCTATGCAGGGGACCTCCCGTCCTCCTCCGAACCTTTCCCCTCTCTGCTCTCCCCCACTCCTTCCCTGCCACCAGTCTCTCTCTCTAAGCTCTCCCCCACTCCTTCCCTGCCTCCAGTCACTCTCTCTCTGCTCTCCCCCACTCCTTCCCTGCCACCAGTCTCTCTCTCTCTCTGCTCTCCCCCCAATCCTTCCCTGCCACCAGTCTATCAATCTCTGCTCTCCCCCACTCCTTCACTGCCACCAGTCTCTCTCTCTCTCTGCTCTTCCCCACTCCTTCAATGCCACCAGTCTCTCTGCTCTCCCCCACTCCTTCCCTAACACCAGTCTCTCTCTGCTCTCCCCCACTCCTTCCCTGCCACCAGTCTCTCTCTCTGCTCTCCCCCACTCCTTCCCTGCCACCAGTCTCTCTCTCTCTGCTCTCCCCCACTCCTTCCCTGCCACCAGACTCTCTCTGCTCTCCCCCACTCCTTCCCTGCCACCAGTCTCTCTCTTTGCTCTCCCCCACTCCTTCCCTGCCACCAGTCTCTCTCTCTGCTCTCCCCCACTCCTTCCCTGCCACCAGTCTCTCTCTCTCTGCTCTCCCCATTCCTTCCCTGCCACCAGTCACTCTCTCTCTGCTCTCCCACACTCCTTCCCTGCCACCAGTCTCTCTCTCTCTCTGCTCTCCCCCAATCCTTCCCTGCCACCAGTCTATCAATCTCTGCTCTCCCCCACTCCTTCCCTGCCAACAGTCTCTCTCTCTCTCTGCTCTTCCCCACTCCTTCAATGCCACCAGTCTCTCTGCTCTCCCGCACTCCTTCCCTGCCACCAGTCTCTCTCTGCTCTCCCCCACTCCTTCCCTGCCACCAGTCTCTCTCTCTGCTCTCCCCCACTCCTTCCCTGCCACCAGTCTCTCTCTCTCTGCTCTCCCCCACTCCTTCCCTGCCACCAGTCTCTCTCTGCTCTCCCCCACTCCTTCCCTGCCACCAGTCTCTCTCTCTGCTCTACCCACTCCTTCCCTGCCACCAGTCTCTCTCTCTCTGCTCTCCCCCACTCCTTCCCTGCCACCAGTCTCTCTCTCTCTGCTCTCCCCCACTCCTTCCCTGCCACCAGTCTCTCTCTCTCTGCTCTCCCCCATTCCTTCCCTGCCACCAGTCACTCTCTCTCTGCTCTCCCCCACTCCTTCCCTGCCACCAGTCTCTCTCTCTCTCTGCTCTCCCCCATTCTTCCCTGCCACCAGTCTATCAATCTCTGCTCTCCCCCACTCCTTCCCTGCCACCAGTCTCTCTCTCTCTGCTCTTCCCCACTCATTCAATGCCACCAGTCTCTCTGCTCTCCCCCACTCCTTCCCTGCCACCAGTCTCTCTCTGCTCTCCCCCACTCCTTCCCTGCCACCAGTCTCTCTCTCTGCTCTCCCTCACTCCTTCCCTGCCACCAGTCTCTCTCTCTCTGCTCTCCCCCACTCCTTCCCTGCCACCAGTCTCTCTCTGCTCTCCCCCACTCCTTCCCTGCCACCAGTCTCTCTCTCTGCTCTACCCACTCCTTCCCTGCCACCAGTCTCTCTCTCTCTGCTCTCCCCCACTCCTTCCCTGCCACCAGTCTCTCTCTCTCTGCTCTCCCCCACTCCTTCCCTGCCACCAGTCTCTCTCTCTGCTCTCCCCCATTCCTTCCCTGCCACCAGTCACTCTCTCTCTGCTCTCCCCCACTCCTTCCCTGCCACCAGTCTCTCTCTCTCTCTGCTCTCCCCCAATCCTTCCCTGCCACCAGTCTATCAATCTCTGCTCTCCCCCACTCCTTCCCTGCCACCAGTCTCTCTCTCTCTCTGCTCTTCCCCACTCCTTCAATGCCACCAGTCTCTCTGCTCTCCCCCACTCCTTCCCTGCCACCAGTCTCTCTCTCTCTGCTCTCCCCCACTCCTTCCCTGCCACCAGTCTCTCTCTCTGCTCTCCCCCACTCCTTCCCTGCCACCAGTCTCTCTCTCTCTGCTCTCCCCCACTCCTTCCCTGCCACCAGTCTCTCTCTGCTCTACCCACTCCTTCCCTGCCACCAGTCTCTCTCTCTCTGCTCTCCCCCACTCCTTCCCTGCCACCAGTCTCTCTCTCTCTGCTCTCCCCCACTCCTTCCCTGCCACCAGTCTCTCTCTCTCTGCTCTCCCCCATTCCTTCCCTGCCACCAGTCACTCTCTCTCTGCTCTCCCCCACTCCTTCCCTGCCACCAGTCTCTCTCTCTCTGCTCTCCCCCACTCCTTCCCTGCCACCAGTCTCTCTCTCTCTGCTCTCCCCCACTCCTTCCCTGCCACCAGTCTCTCTCTCTCTGCTCTCCCCCATTCCTTCCCTGCCACCAGTCACTCTCTCTCTGCTCTCCCCCACTCCTTCCCTGCCACCAGTCTCTCTCTCTCTCTGCTCTCCCCCAATCCTTCCCTGCCACCAGTCTATCAATCTCTGCTCTCCCCCACTCCTTCCCTGCCACCAGTCTCTCTCTCTCTCTGCTCTTCCCCACTCCTTCAATGCCACCAGTCTCTAGCTCTCCCCCACTCCTTCCCTGCCACCAGTCTCTCTCTCTCTCTGCTCTCCCCCACTCCTTCCCTGCCACCAGTCTCTCTCTCTGCTCTCCCCCACTCCTTCCCTGCCACCAGTCTCTCTCTCTCTGCTCTCCCCCACTCCTTCCCTGCCACCAGTCTCTCTCTGCTCTCCCCCACTCCTTCCCTGCCACCAGTCTCTCTCTCTCTGCTCTCCCCCACTCCTTCCCTGCCACCAGTCTCTCTCTCTCTGCTCTCCCCATTCCTTCCCTGCCACCAGTCACTCTCTCTCTGCTCTCCCCCACTCCTTCCCTGCCACCAGTCTCTCTCTCTCTCTGCTCTCCCCCAATCCTTCCCTGCCACCAGTCTATCAATCTCTGCTCTCCCCCACTCCTTCCCTGCCAACAGTCTCTCTCTCTCTGCTCTTCCCCACTCCTTCAATGCCACCAGTCTCTCTGCTCTCCCGCACTCCTTCCCTGCCACCAGTCTCTCTCTGCTCTCCCCCACTCCTTCCCTGCCACCAGTCTCTCTCTCTGCTCTCCCCCACTCCTTCCCTGCCACCAGTCTCTCTCTCTCTGCTCTCCCCCACTCCTTCCCTGCCACCAGTCTCTCTCTGCTCTCCCCCACTCCTTCCCTGCCACCAGTCTCTCTCTCTGCTCTACCCACTCCTTCCCTGCCACCAGTCTCTCTCTCTCTGCTCTCCCCCACTCCTTCCCTGCCACCAGTCTCTCTCTCTCTGCTCTCCCCCACTCCTTCCCTGCCACCAGTCTCTCTCTCTCTGCTCTCCCCCATTCCTTCCCTGCCACCAGTCACTCTCTCTCTGCTCTCCCCCACTCCTTCCCTGCCACCAGTCTCTCTCTCTCTCTGCTCTCCCCCATTCTTCCCTGCCACCAGTCTATCAATCTCTGCTCTCCCCCACTCCTTCCCTGCCACCAGTCTCTCTCTCTCTGCTCTTCCCCACTCATTCAATGCCACCAGTCTCTCTGCTCTCCCCCACTCCTTCCCTGCCACCAGTCTCTCTCTGCTCTCCCCCACTCCTTCCCTGCCACCAGTCTCTCTCTCTGCTCTCCCCCACTCCTTCCCTGCCACCAGTCACTCTCTCTCTGCTCTCCCCCACTCCTTCCCTGCCACCAGTCTCTCTCTGCTCTCCCCCACTCCTTCCCTGCCACCAGTCTCTCTCTCTCTGCTCTCCCCCACTCCTTCCCTGCCACCAGACTCTCTCTGCTCTCCCCCACTCCTTCCCTGCCACCAGTCTCTCTCTTTGCTCTCCCCCACTCCTTCCCTGCCACCAGTCTCTCTCTCTGCTCTCCCCCACTCCTTCCCTGCCACCAGTCTCTCTCTCTCTGCTCTCCCCATTCCTTCCCTGCCACCAGTCACTCTCTCTCTGCTCTCCCCCACTCCTTCCCTGCCACCAGTCTCTCTCTCTCTCTGCTCTCCCCCAATCCTTCCCTGCCACCAGTCTATCAATCTCTGCTCTCCCCCACTCCTTCCCTGCCAACAGTCTCTCTCTCTCTCTGCTCTTCCCCACTCCTTCAATGCCACCAGTCTCTCTGCTCTCCCGCACTCCTTCCCTGCCACCAGTCTCTCTCTGCTCTCCCCCACTCCTTCCCTGCCACCAGTCTCTCTCTCTGCTCTCCCCCACTCCTTCCCTGCCACCAGTCTCTCTCTCTCTGCTCTCCCCCACTCCTTCCCTGCCACCAGTCTCTCTCTGCTCTCCCCCACTCCTTCCCTGCCACCAGTCTCTCTCTCTCTGCTCACCCCACTCCTTCCCTGCCACCAGTCTCTCTCTCTTTGCTATCCCCCTTCCCCATTCCCCCTCTGTCCTCCTCCTCTGTCCTTCTCAGCACTTTCCTTATCTCTCTCTCTCCACTTTTCTGTTCTCCTCTTTCCTCTCTCAACTCCTCCTGCTCCATTCTCTCTCTTCCCGTCTTCCCCTTTTCCCCTTTAAAGTACCCCTTCCCACCTCCCACCTTCCTCCCTCCTCCCTCCTATTTCCCTCTCTCAGCTCAGGTTGATTTCCCTCTCCCTGCTCAGCAGAGCTGATAATCTGACAGAGAGGTATTAGAAGACACACAACCCTCCTCAACCCCCCATAACACACATAATGTTACACAAATCCCCCTTCTTAACCACTGAGTGCAGAGCGTGGTAACTAAACATACGGCAATAACAACTAATACGACAGCAAACAAGCTGTGGTGCAACAATGTGACTTCTCTTTGTCTCTGGGTGGCTAAGAAGTGTTTTTCTGTCTGCTACTAGCTGGGACACCCTAACATCTGCCCAGATGGGAGATTGAACTAAATCAGGTTAATGATGAATCCTATTGTTTATTATTATTATTATTGTGTTATCTTGTGTTGTGTTATGTTGTGTTGTGTTCTCTTGTGTTATCTTGTGTTGTGTTATGTTGTGTTGTGTTAAGTTGTGTTATCTTGTGTTATCTTGTGTTGAGTTATGTTGTGCTGTGTTCTCTTGTGTTATATTGTGTTTTGTTATGTTGTGTTGTGTTAAGTTGTGTTATGTTGTGTTATCTTGTGTTGTGTTATGTTGTGCTGTGTTCTCTTGTGTTATCTTGTGTTGTGTTATATTGTGTTATCTTGTGTTATCTTGTGTTGTGTTATGTTGTGCTGTGTTCTCTTGTGTTATCTTGTGTTGTGTTATGTTGCGTTGTGTTAAGTTGTGTTATCTTGTGTTATCTTGTGTTATGTTATTTTGTGTTGTGTTATGTTTTGTTATCCTCTCTGCTCAAATGTTTTCTGGTTGAACTCCTGGTTAAAGAGGTTGTACTTAAATACTTCCTCTAGTGTTCCATTGTTGGTTGAGTTGTATTCTCTACTGGGTAGATAGAAATAACTATTTGGATTAACTACAGTGTGTCATTAGTAATTGGGTAGAAATGCAGGAAATAATTTTTAGATGGCCCAAAAAAAAGCTGGGGCAGCACCCCAAGACCAAAGTATGAATTATACCATGACATTCCGGGGGGAAAAAATGTTTTCACAGGTATTTTTTTTAACGTGCCTAATAGTAAAGACGTGTTTTTTAACATAATGTATTTTAATGTGGCATGAACACAACCAGTCATGATGTTTTCATCTGATTGTCAAACAAATCACTTCAAAAAGTAGGCTACCTGTGCATGTTGGTCCACTCCAAATTAATTCCAGCATTCAAACAGTACTCTCTGCACCCGCTATTTGATATGAATGGAAAGAGACTGTTACAAAACACCAAAATGTGTAATGACATTTGACGACTGTCATTAGGCCTACCCTCTTGTAGCGTGAATGAATTTATGCATCTTGCTTACAAATTTAGCTTTTCGTAAAAGGAAAAGTCGGGACACCTGAAAAGGGGCTGAAATACAGTAAGCAAATACAGCTGTGTCTGTCCTGAGGTCATTGGTTCAGGAAACTGTGAAGGCCCAGTTAATACAATGTTGCAAGATCACTAGTGGGCTGGACCCAGTTAATACAATGTTGCAAGTTTGCTAGTGGGCTGGACCTAATTAATACAATGTTGCAAGTTCGCTAGTGGGCTGGACCCAGGTAATACCATGTTGCTAGTTCGCTAGCTGGCTGGACCCACGCGATACAATGTTGCAAAAAGTAACGTTTAAAAAAAAAATACTGTTACAGTTTTTCTCAATTGTTTACACACAAATACTGGTACTTGAGACACAATGACCTCAACATGTAACTCATGCATCAACCCCCTGAACCAATTCTGCTAAACTACAAGCACAATTCCTGCTTTACACTCAAATTGCAGTTCTACAAAACACTTTTTTCAAAACATTACACACAAATCTTTGCATTTGGCACAATTTTCATGCAGAAAATCTCTTGTTTTCACAATGAACACACTGCCATTCAAATATGCACACTGACTCATCACATGGGCAAACACCCGTCACACAGTTTTACAATTAGCAATCAGAGCTTCAGCATAAAAGGGCAACAGGTGAGCTCTTCTGTTTTGGAGCAATGGATGCCAACATTGGAAACAGAGGCAGAGCCAGAGGAGTGAGAGTAAGAGGAGGAGGACGGGGAGGACGCGGACGAGGACGAGGACGAGGAAGGCCAAGGACCGTAATCTCTGATGAGATCCGAGCCATTTTGGTTGATCATGTGGTCAACCATGGTCTAACAATGAGGGAGGCTGGGCAAAGAGTACAGCCAAATTTGAGCAGGTACACTGTAGCATCCATCATCCGGACATTCCGAAATGAGAATAGGTAAGAAATCTACTCTCACTAGAAAATTGCAGTACTGCATATCAATACAGTACTCAATGAGTACAGTAATACAGTATTGCTGTCACGATCGTCGAAAGGAGTAGACCAATGCGCACATACTTTATTATATTCACCACACGAACAAAAACAACAAAACGATACGTGTAGTCCTTGGTAACAAACACTAACCATACACGGAACAAGATCCCACAATACACTACTGCCCAAACGGCTGCCTAAGTATGGTTCCCAATCAGAGACAACAAGCAACAGCTGATTCACGTTGCCTCTGATTGAGAACCACCCCGGCCAACATAGAAACACATGAACTAGAAACTGAAACATATAACATAAAAACATAGACACTACACACCCTGGCTCAACATAAAAGAGTCCCTAGAGCCAGGGCGTGACAGTACCCCCCCCCCCCAAAGGCGCGGACAGCGACCGCGCCAAACATAAACCGAACAGGGGATGGCCGGGTGGGCATTCATACTCGGAGGCGGATCCGGCTCCGGGCGTGACAACCACCCTCTAATAACCCCCCCGTAGTGCCCCTGGTCTGGTCTGGCCCCGCTGGCTGGAGCTGGACTGGACATCGGTGGAGCGGATTGCTTAGGCTCCGGTGTGGAGCAGCTGACCGGTACCTGACCAGGCACTGGTGAACCGGGCACGGGCTGTGCCGGACTGACGACACGCACCCCAGGCTTGGTGCGGGAAGCAGGAATGGGCCGGACTGGGCTGACGATGCGCACCCCTGGCTTGGTGCGGGGAGCAGGAACGGGCCGGACCGGGCTGACGACGCGCACCCCTGGCTTGGTGCGGGGAGCAGGAATGGGCCGGGCCGGGCTGGCGACGCGCACCATAGGCTTGGTGCGGGGAGCAGGAACATGCCGGGCCGGGCTGGCGATGCGCACCATTGGCTTGGTGCGAGGGGCAGGAACAGGCCGGACCGGGCTGGCGACGCGCCTCACAGGCTTGGTGCGAGGGACAGGAACAGGCCGGACCGCACTGGGAACACACACCACTGGCCTTATACGGGGATCAGGAACGGGCCGGACCGGACTGGCAACACACTTCAGTACCTCTCGCCGTGCCTCTACACTTTCCCTCCCTCTAATCACCAATGGCTCCCGTAACCCGGTGGCCTTCTCTCCTCGTCCACAAACTCGCCCCTTATCTGCCTCCAGCAGCCCCGTCATCTATGCCATATGCCCCCCCCTAAAAATGTATTGGGGTTGCCTCTCGCCTGTCCGACGAGGACACTGTTGGCGCCGTACCTCCTCTCTCGCCAAGGCTTTAACCTTTGCCCATGGTCCTCTGCCCTCGAACATATCCTCCAAGGACCACCATTGGCCCACCTGGGCCATCGCCAACTTCTCCATCTCCTTACCCGGCGTTAGCTCCAAAACACGCTGCTTGGTCCAGTATTGGTGGGATCTTCTGTCACGATCGTCGAAAGGAGTAGACCAATGCGCAGCGTGGAATGCGAACATACTTTATTATTTTCACCACACAAACAAAAACAACAAAACGATACGTGAAGTCCTTGGTAACAAACACTAACCATACACGGAACAAGATCCCACAATACACTACTGCCCAAACGGCTGCCTAAGTATGGTTCCCAATCAGAGACAACAAGCAACAGCTGATTCACGTTGCCTCTGATTGAGAACCACCCCGGCCAACATAGAAACACATGAACTAGAAACTGAAACATATAACACAAAACATAGACAATACACACCCTGGCTCAACATAAAAGAGTCCCTAGAGCCAGGGCGTGACAATTGCCTGTGGACTGTTCTGTAGGACTGTAAAAATAAAGTATGTTTCAAGTATTTGGGAAATGTATTTCTACTTTGTATTTACAGCATTTTACTATTTGTTTGGCAGAACTGAAATATTACCAACACAAGGTGGTCGGGAACGTGTTCTGTCTCCTGAACAGGAAACTGAAATCATGAACATGGTCCTAAAAAATAATAGAAAACAATGAGATATTTCAAAATATTGATAGGGTAAGCTTATCAACACTGGACCGTGTCTTGCGCAGAAATAATCTCAGGATGAAGCAGGTCTACAGGGTGCCATTTGAACGCAATTCAGAAAGAGTCAAAGAATTGCGAAATAACTATGTGCAAGTGAGTCCTATACAATCCCACAATTGATACATACTCTCAACACTGTATAAATTATACATATTTCAGTAAGGTAATCATAATGATTGTGCTTCACAATAGTGACCACTCCATGTCTATTTCTGATATTGTCATGTGTTATTCAGAGAGTCCTTGAGCTAGAGGTGGCTGCAGTGGAGCACCAGTTCATCTTCATTGATGAGGTTGGATTCAACTTCACAAAAAGACGAAAGAGGGAAAGGAATATCATCGGCCAGCGTGCCATTGTTCAAGTCCCTGGCCAGCGCGGAGGGAACATCACAATGTGTGCAGCGATTACCCACCACAGCGTCATCCATCACCATGCTACCCTTGGCCCCTACAACACTGTCCATCTGATCACATTCCTGGACACCCTACACAACACACTCATTCCACCAGATCAGGTAGATGGCCCAGAGCAGCTCAGGTACGTTGTCATTTGGGACAACGTAAGTTTCCACAGGGCTGCTCTGGTTCGTAACTGGTTCACTGCCCACCCACGCTTTTTAGTTGTTTATCTCCCTCCATATTCTCCATTCCTTCTGCCTGGCGATGGAAAATGTATGACCGAAATCCACAAACGCGTATACCTCTTCTCCAAGCTATGGAAGACGCATGTGGAGATATAGCAACTGATGCTTTTCATGGCTGGAATCGCCATGCTAGGCGATATTTCCCCCGCTGCTTGGTCAGGGAAAACATTGCTTGTGATGTGGATGAGGTGCTGTGGCCAGACCGCAACAGAAGAGAGGATGCAGCACAGTTTTATTTTATTGTATTGTTTTTTACTGTAACTGTATACATTAAATTATTCTGTTTTGTATGTAGACCACTGTTTTTTCAACTTTGTGTTGGTTTAGGAATGGTATGTACACTGTGTACATTGTTTTTGTGGGAAAAATGAAATATATTTGTTACCGTGTATTTGTGTGTTCTGAGTATCAAAACAATATTCTCAAAAATTTTACAACACACTTATGTATGTACTGTCTGTAGTAATGGCAACACTGAACCAACAAAAGGCCTAAGTCATTATGATGAATGGAGAAGAAGTGTTTTCCATTCATCATAGTGTTTTACATTGAGCACATCAGTGTTCAACTGGTTCTTATAAAAGTCTATTCATATGATGGTTTGTGTGTGTCATTTGCAAATAAAATACAATTTTGATAAGAAATAACATTGTTTTGAATGTAAAGTTTCATTTTGCTGGAGAATTTAGGGGTTTTGCCCATTGTGTGTGTGTTTTTTGATTTGTGTGTAGAGTTCTGAGAATATGAGGCATGCTTTCAGAAAATGTGTGTAAACAATCGAGAAAAACTGTGACATAGACAGAGACATAGACATGGACAGTGAGAGAGAGAGGGAAATGGATAGAGACAGAGAGGGACAGGAATAAAGACAGAGAGAGAGAGAGAGAGAGCGAAAGAGAGAGAGAGAGAGAGAGAGAGAGAGAGAGAGAGAGAGAGAGAGAGAGAGAGAGAGAGAGAGAGAGAGAGAGAGAGAGAGAGAGAGAGAGAGAGAGAGAGAGAGAGAGAGAGAGAGAGAGAGAGAGAGAGAGAGAGAGAAAGAAAGACAGGGACAGGAATAGAGACAGATAGAGCGAGACAGGGACTTGGATAGAGATGGAGAGAGACAGAGAGACAGACAGAGACAGACAGATATATAGAGAGAGACAGGATAGATAATGGTGTGAAATAACTCAGCTTCCTGCATGTGTATGTGTGTGTGTGTGTGTGTGTGTGTGTGTGTGTGTGTGTCAATTTATTATTAATGTAGCAGGGGAGGCCCTGGCTGCTATAACAGGAAATACCCCCTGTAACACACACTGCACTGTGGGAGTTTACATTAAGTCTCATCTGTCTTTTGGTCTCTCTATTGGTCACAGATGAGAAAGCCCATTGACTGTAAACCTCAAAGGGGACTTTTGAGATTTACTCACAATAATAATTGCATTTTGACAATTCTTCTCTCTTTCTGTCATTAATTTCAGTACTGAAAATGGACCAAATGGATGGCAGTAACCAGGTTTCCATCCAACCTTTTTATGAGAGTAAAGTACATGTCGGATGGAAAATGTCACAACAGGCCAGATGGAAACAGCAAATTTGTCACTAAACTTTCCAAATGTCGACAAAACAAAATACACTAGACAAGGTGAAATCTTTTTGTATCGATCAAATAAATTATGCGGGAAATGGTGGTGGAAACACTTCTTTGCGCAAATATTGATACCTATAACCATCATATCGAAGTAAACTTGGAGTCACGCGATGATATTTTGTGTGGTCCTCCCACTACGACCCGGGAAAGCATGCAGTTTATTAAGCTACAGATTAAATAAGTTCACAGGGTGGTGAAAGCGCAAGGTGATGCTCCTTTCCAATAAATATTGAGGGTCTTACTCTGGTGACATGATGATGATCGATGCTTGGCTGCTATTTGACAAATTAAAATAATCTTGCTCTTTTGTCCATAGCAATCTCATCATGTAGGCTATACTCACACTGTATCTGTGAGCTGTTGGCTAGAGCACAAGTACCAAGAACAGACAGAGTGTTCTTGGTGTAGCTCAGTTGGTAGAGCATGGTGCTTGCAACGCCAGGGTTGTGGGTTTGTTTCCCACGGGGGGCCAGTATGAAAATGTATGCACTCACTAACTGTAAGTCGCTCTGGATAAGAACGTCTGCTAAATGACTGTAAATGTAAAATGTACATTCACTATATACTGTAAGGCAATTGTTTTGTGACAAAACTGTAAGGGTTGGTGTGAGGTGTGACCCAGGTGCAGTGCAGGATACACAATAGGCAGTAGGCAGAGATGGTGAAACAAGGATCTTTACTGGTGGTCCCGAAGCCAGGATACAAAATAACAGACTTAACACGATAACAGAAAGGTGGAGCAAATAAGTCTCCAAAAACAGGCTGACAGCCAAAATACGAAAGAGTAACTACGACTGAAATAATAAAGAAATAGGGAGAACACTTCTCGAGTACCTGTACATACTTCTCCGATCAGACACTGATTAGTACTGCTGAGCATAGAGAAACTAGCAGAGAAAACTGAGCAAGGGAACACCGGGAAGTAAGGGCATAAATACACAGGTGAACAGGTAGACACAGGTGACACCAATAGGATCATGATTAGTCCAGACTTTGAGTGAGGAGGTGCCTAAAGTTGTCCTCCCTGAATCGGCGGAAAGCTTCCAGGCTGATAGGGGGACGCAGATGCGCGCCATGCATCATCCCTCTCAAGACACTGATTGTTTACCCACACTGAGAGGTCAACGAGGCCATCCAGTCACTCAGGCAGCTCCCTGAAGGAGAGTTTGTCCTTCATCCCCTCCGAAAGCCCCTGAACGTAAAGGAAGACCAGTGCGCCCTCTTCCCATCCTGCCTCTCGAGCCTGGGTCCGGAACTCCACGGACTAGTCTGCCACCGAATGGTCACCCTGCTGACAGGCCGTGAGCCTCCTCCCGGCCTCGTGCCCCGACACCACCTGAGAGGTGTCAAACACTTTGCGTAGCTCCCGGGTGAATTGGTAGGAGTCGGAGCACACCGGAGTTTGGCTCTCCTACTCTCCCAATCGGATACTGATTAGTCCAGACTGTGAGTGATGAGGTGCCTAAGGTTGTTGGAGGAGGACACCATGTGGATCGCTCCGGAACAGCGACCCGCTCCTGTAACACAAAACCATCAATAACTTATTATTATTATCATCATTATTATTATTTTTTGTTGTAATTTTCTAGGGAGTAGATCAGCTTAATATTGCAGATAGATGTTTTTTTTTTTTTTTTCTTCTAAGGAGTAGATCAGCTTAATATTGCAGATAGATTGTAACTTCCATCAATGTAATTGTCTGCATCACTTCCAATCCCCCATGTTATATATACAGTGGGGAAAAAAAGTATTTAGTCAGCCACCAATTGTGCAAGTTATCCCACTTAAAAAGATGAGAGAGGCCTGTAATTTTCATCATAGGTACACGTCAACTTTGACAGACAAAATGAGAAAAGAAAATCCAGAAAATCACATTGTAGGATTTTTTATGAATTTATTTGCAGATTATGGTGGAAAATAAGTATTTGGTCACCTACAAACAAGCAAGATTTCTGGCTCTCACAGACCTGTAACTTCTTCTTTAAGAGGCTCCTCTGTCCTCCACTCGTTACCTGTATTAATGGCACCTGTTTGAACTTGTTATCAGTATAAAAGACACCTGTCCACAACCTCAAACAGTCACACTCCAAACTCCACTATGGCCAAGACCAAAGAGCTGTCAAAGGACACCAGAAACAAAATTGTAGACCTGCACCAGGCTGGGAAGACTGAATCTGCAATAGGTAAGCAGCTTGGTTTGAAGAAATCAACTGTGGGAGCAATTATTAGGAAATGGAAGACATACAAGACCACTGAGAATCTCCCTCGATCTGGGGCTCCACGCAAGATCTCACCCCATGGGGTCAAAATGATCACAAGAACGGTGAGCAAAAATCCCAGAACCACACAGGGGGACCTAGTGAATGACCTGCAGAGAGCTGGGACCAAAGTAACAAAGCCTACCATCAGTAACACACTACGCCGCCAGGGACTCAAATCCTGCAGTGCCAGACGTGTCCCCCTGCTTAAGCCAGTACATGTCCAAGCCCGTCTGAAGTTTGCTAGAGTGCATTTGGATGATCCAGAAGAGGATTGGGAGAATGTCATATGGTAAAAACTCAACTCGTCGTGTTTGGAGGACAAAGAATGCTGAGTTGCATCCAAAGAACACCATACCTACTGTGAAGCATGGGGGTGGAAACATCATGCTTTGGGGCTGTTTTTCTGCAAAGGGACCAGGACGACTGATCCGTGTAAAGGAAAGAATGAATGGGGCCATGTATCGTAAGATTTTGAGTGAAAACCTCCTTCCATCAGCAAGGGCATTGAAGATGAAACGTGGCTGGGTCTTTCAGCATGATCCCAAACACACCGCCTGGGCAACGAAGGAGTGGCTTCGTAAGAAGCATTTCAAGGTCCTGGAGTGGCCTAGCCAGTCTCCAGATCTCAACCCCATAGAAAATCTTTGGAGGGAGTTGAAAGTCTTAAATAAGCATGCCCCATTCAAAAAATTCAGAACTAAGAGCAGATATAGCCCCTGGTTCACCCCAGACTTGACTGCCCTTGACCAGCACAAAAACAGCCTGTGGCGTACTGCATTAGCATCGAACAGCCCCCGCGATATGCAACTTTTCAGGGAAGTCAGGAACCAATGTACACAATCAGTTAGGAAATCAAAGGCTAGCTTTTTCAAAAAGAAATTTGCATTCTGTAGCACTAACTCCAAAAAGCTTTGGGACACTGTGAAGTCCATGGAGAATAAGAGCACCTCCTCCCAGCTACCAACTGCACTGAGGCTAGGAAACACTGTCACCACCGATAAATCTACGATAATCGAGAATTTCAACAAGCATTTTGCTACGGCTGGCCATGCTTTCCACCTGGCTACCCCTACCCCGGCCACCAGCTCTTACCCCCTCGCTGCAACTTGCCCATGCCCCCCCCGCTTCTCCTTCACCCAAAATCAGATAGCTGATGTTCTGAAAGAGCTGCAAAATCTGGACCCCTACAAATCAGCTGGGCTAGACAATCTGGACCCTTTCTTTCTAACATTAGCTACCGAAATTGTCGCAACCCCTATTACCAGCCTGTTCAACCTCTCTATCGTGTCATCTGAGATCCCCCAGAGATTGGAAAGCTGCCGTGGTCATCCCCCTCTTCAAAGGGGGTGACACTCTAGATCCAAACTGTTACAGACCTATATACATCCTGCCCTGCCTTTTGAAAGTATTTCAAAGCCAAGTTAACAAACAGAACACCGACCATTTCGAATCCCACCGTACCTTCTTCGCTATGCAATCTGGTTTCCGAGCTGGTCTTGGGTGCACCGCAGCCACGCTCAAGGTCATAAACAATATAATAACCGTGATCGATAAAAGACAGTACTGTGCAGCCGTCTTCATTGACCTGGCCAAGGCTTTTGACTCTGTCAATCACTGCATTCTTATTGGCAGACTAAATAGCCTTGGTTTCTCAAATGACTGCCTCGCCTGGTTCACCAACTACTTCTCAGATAGAGTTCAATGTGTCAAATCGGAGGGCATGTTGTCTGGACCTCTGGCAGTCTCTATGGGGGTGCCACAGGGTTCAATTCTCGGGCCGACTCTTTTCTCTGTGTATATCAATGATGTCGCTCTTGCTTTTGGTGACTCTCAGATCCACCTCTACGCAGACGACACCATTTTGTATACATCTGGCCCTTCATTGGACACTGTGTTAACAAACCTCCAAACGAGCTTCAATGCCATACAACACTCCTTCCGTGGCCTCCAGCTGCTCTTAAACGCTAGTAAAACTAAATGCATGTTCTTCAATCGATCGCTGCTTGCACCCGCCCGCCCGACTAGAATCACTACTCTCGGCGGGTCTGACTTAGAATATGTGGACAACTAGAAATACCTAGGTGTCTGGTTAGACCGTACACTCTCCTTCCAGACTCACATTAAGCATCTCCAATCCAAAGTTAAATCTAGAATCGGCTTCCTATTTCGCAACAAAGCCTCCTTCACTCATGCTGCTAAACATGCACTCATAAAACGGTCTATCCTACCGATCCTTGACTTCGGCGATGTAATTTACAAAATAGCTTCCAACACTCTACTCAGCAAACTGGATGTAGTCTATCACAGTGCCATCCATTTTGTCACCAAAGCCCCATATACTACCCACCATTGTGAACTGTACGCTCTCATTTGCTGGCCCTCACTACATATTTGTCGCCAAACCCACTGGCTCCAGGTCATCTATAAATCACTGCTAGGCAAATCCCCACCTTATCTTAGCTCATTGGTCACCATAGCAACACCCACTCGTAGTATGCGTTCCAGCAGGTATATCTCACTGGTCATCCCCAAAGCCAACACCTCCTTTGGCCGCCATTCCTTCCAGTTCTCTGCTGCAAATGACTGGAACAAACTGCAAACATCTCTGAAGCTGGAGACACTTATCTCCCTCACTTTAAGCATCAGTTGTCAGAGCAGCTTACCGATCACTGCACCTGTACACAGCCGATTTGTAATTAGCCCAACCAACTACCTCATCCCCATATTGTTATTTACATTGTTATTTATTTTGCTAATTTGAACACCAGTATCTCTATTTGCACATCATCTTCTGCACATCTATCACTCCAGTGTTAATACTAAATTGTAAGTATTTTGCACTATGGCCTATTTATTGCCTTACCTCCATAACTTACTACATTTGCACACACTGTATATAGATATTATACTGTGTTATTGACTGTACGTTTTGTTTATTCCATATGTAACTCTTTGTTGTTGTTGTTTTTATCGCACTGCTTTGCTTTATCTTGGCCAGGTCGCAGTTGTAAATTAGAACTTGTTCTCAACTGGCTTACCTGGTTAAATAAAGGTGAAATAAAATAAAAAAAATGCAATGTACACACAATACCCCATACTGACTAAGGGAAAACAGGTTTAGAAATTTTTGCAAAAGAAAAATACCTTATTTACGTAAGTATTCAGACCCTTTGCTATGAGACTCGAAATTGAGCTCAGGTGCATCCTGTTCCATTGATCATCCTTGAGATGTTTCTACAACTTGATTGGAGTCCACCTGTGGTAGATTCAATTGAATAGACATGATTTTGAAAAGGCACACATCTGTCTATATAAGGTCCCCCAGTTTACAGTGCATGTCAGAGCAAAAACCAAGCCATGAGGTCGAAGGAATTGTCCGTAGAGCTCCAAGACAGGATTGTGTCGAGGGTACCCAACATTATTTTGCAGCATTGAAGGTCCCCAAGAACACAGTGTCCTCCATCATTCTTAAATGGTAGAAGTTTGGAACCACCAAGACTTGGCTGCCCGTCCAAACCGAGCAATTGGGGGAGAAGGGCCTTGGTCAGGGATGTGACCAAGAACCCGATGGTCACTCTGACAGAGCTCCAGAGTTCCTCTGTGGAGATGGGAGAAACATCCAGAAGGACAACCATCTCTGCAGCACTCCACCAATCAGGCCTTTATGGTAGAGTGGCCAGATGGAAACCACTCCTCAGTAAAAGGCACATGACAGCCCGTTTAGAGTTTGCCAAAAGGCACCTAAAGTACTCGCAGACCATGAGAAACAAGATTCTCAGGTCTGATGAAACCAAGATTGAACTCTTTGGCCTGAATGCCAAATGTCACGTCTGGAGGAAACCTGACACCATCCCTACGGTGAAGCATGGTGGTGGCAGCATCATGCTGTGGGGATGTTTTTCAGCGGCAGGGACTGGGAGACTAGTCAGGATCGAGGGAAAGATGAACAGAGCAAAGTACAGAGAGATCCTTGATGAAAACCTGCTCCAGAGCTCTCAGGACCTCACACTGGGACGAAGGTTCACCTTCCAGCAGGACAACGACCCTAAGCACACAGCCAAGACAACGCAGGAGTGGCTTCGGGACAAGTCTCTGATTGTCCTTGAGTGGCCCAGCCAGAGCCCGGACTTGAACCCGATCGAACATCTCTGGAGAGACCTGAAAATAGCTGGGCGGCAACGCTCCCCATCCAGCCTGACAGAGCTTGAGAGGATCTGCAGAGAAGAATGGGAGTAACTCAACCAAATATAGGTTTGCAAAGCTTGTAGCGTCATACCCAAGAAGACTCAAGGCTGTAATTGCTGCCAAAGTACTGAGTAAAGGGTCTGAATACTTATGTAAATATGCTATTTCCATTTTTTATTTGTAATACATTTGCAAAAATGTCTAAAAACCTGTTTTTGCTTTGTCATTATGGGGTATTGTGAGTAGATTGATGAGTACAATTTAACAATTTAATAAATTTTAGAATACGGCTCTAACGTAACAAAATGTGGAAAAAGTCAAGGAATCTGAACACTTTCTGAATATGTGTATTTCACACTATGTTGAGGAAAAAATTGGAGTATAATGCTTGTATGGATGTCAACCCCAACACACGTTAATGTCAACATTACCAATCAACTGCATTACAGTTAAAAAATGATTTCTGATTTCTGTATGCTAGCCATGCTAATCAGCATATACGAATGGGAGTTAGAATTTAGCAGTCACTTCTTCTAAACCTGAAAAGGGACAACTTTTACATGTTATGCAGAGAAAACAGCCAAATATATCCACATAGTGGGCCTGTTACAATACATAAATCAGGACAGATTTGACAAATATTCACTTTGTTAGATCAGATTTGTTGACTGTGTGCCAATCTGGTCAATTGAACACGTGCGTTCCATTGACTCCTTTACGGCATCTGTCTATTAAGTTACTAGAGGGGCCATGTCATAAACCCTCAAAGTTCCAAAATAGAATGAAAATGGCAGCCATTGTGATCAGGGAGATATCCAAACCAGTCCAATTGGAATGAATGGCAGTAGTGGCATAGGTGATGCATTTCCTAATTTGACTGATACAGGAAAATAAAAGTAAGGCATGTGATATATCAGAAATTGTGCAATATAATGATTGTCAACCAAAAATATAGTCATATAATTATAAATACATATCAGGCAGGTATTATACCAATTTTTTAAACAGACCAGAAATGTGTCAATTTATTTTATTTCAGCCATAGTATACTCTGAGTCGATATTCAAGTAATAATAAGGAATTCCTCTCGACCACGCCAACAAAACAAACATTCTTCCCGTTCACCCCCATTGTAAAAGAGCCAACTTCGACATCGATTTTTTGCTATACAGAAATAACAAAACATGCTGAAAAGTTGCTGTGTTCAATGTGCATGTAACTAGGTCAAAAATCCTGACCTACGGATCGCAACTCTCCCACGTAGGGAAATAGAGCCTGCGAGAAGAGCCCTGTGGCATCAGGCTATTTGGCATGGGAGGGTGGGAAATGTGGGGACCCGGTGTCCAAATATGCTACAAGTAGCTATGCGTGTGGAAACATTTCATCGCAGGTTAGACATATAACTTGTTTAATGTAGTAAATTTGTAACTCCACTCACTACTTGTAGCTGTATATACCATTTGTTTGTGTTGTTGGTCTTGGCTAGCTTAATGTTCCGGTTGGTAGCAACAATAAAATTGAATTTGAAAAGGGTGAAGTTGTTGCTGTAGGCCAATGGGGTAACCTAGGTAACCATAGGTTGTTTTCTCCACAGGCGGGCATTCTATATAATGCCGACAGGGACTATGGCTGTGGATTGACTGCATATTGACAGTTAATTTGAAAAATGAATGGAATCATTCCTCTAAATCTGGCTGGCTAGCTAGCTAACAAACATACAGTGCAGATAACCTTCAAATTCATTGTTTTACACAATATCTTATCACAGCACTGGCAAACCATGGTTGACCAACTCCCTGTCCAAAATGGCTGACCTTTTATACTGTTGTAAGAAGGTTCATGTCCATTCTAGTATTCTAATTCCTAATTCTATGAGTGGAACTCTGTGGGTCCAGCGGGTTATCTCTTCTGGTTTGACCATTGACCCGTATGTCTCCTCGTGATTGGTCAAGAGGGCTGATGGTGACCCATAAATCACACAGAAGGAGGAAGTGGGGTGACTTGGCATTGCTTATCTACAGCCGCATCAGGGCTGGCCTTGGTGTGTACGTGTGTTTGTGTGTATGTGTTTGTGTGTGTTTGAGGGTACAGCTGTGTTTTGTGCTCCATCATCCATCCTCCCCCCTCTAAACCTCCCTACCTCCCTATCTCCCTATGTCTCCCGAGTGGCGCAGTGGTCTAAGGCACTGCATCGCAGTGCTAGCTGTGCCACTAGAGATCCTGGTTCGAATCCAGGCTCTGTCGTAGCCGGCCGTGACCGGGAGACCCATGGGGCGGCGCACAATTGGCCCAGCGTCGTCCACGGTAGGGGAGGGAATGGCCAGCAGGGATGTAGCTCAGTTGTCAGAGCATGGCGTTTGCAACGCCAGGGTTGTGGGTTCGATTCCCAAGGGGGGCCAGTATGAAAAAAATAAACTGTAAGTCGCTCTGGATAAGAGCGTCTGCTAAATGACTAAAAATGTAAAAAAATTGTATCTACCAACCTCTCCTTTCCCCTGCCCACCCCATCCTTACTCTCCTCTCCCCTATGACAGATGTATACTTTGTGTGCAGCTGTGCTCTCACCTGTTGAGTGAGAAGTAATGAGACGCGACGTCTCAGGTTACACACACACACACACGCGCACGCACACACACACACACACTGACCTGATTCCAGCCAACATTCACTTTGATACTGTCTGCCAGTGGTTCATTCTGTAGGTCACTGTGTATGGTTGAACATCATTTTCTGTTTATTCTGAGTGCCTACGTCAAGGGGTGCACGTGGAATACTTCTCAGCTCTCACACGGTAGCATAAAAAAAAAGGACAATACGTAGACACAATGCGTTAGAATATATTTTCCTCTGTATGTCTGAATACCATTATAAGCAATGTATCCTTATGACTGAGGGAGAGGAGTGAACAATCCACACAATGCAGAATGAGTACAGTGCAGTATAACTGAGGGTTTGGTCTAATTCACCTCTGTTACTGTTCAGTGGTGCAGCTGCTACCTTTGTTTGCGTGCTACAAAGCAACTAATGAACTGCTTTGTTCTTTGAATCAACCATTACTGCACTTACCCAACTCTTTATTTCTTTTCTTTCTGTTTTCTCTTCTCTGTCCTCTATTTGCTGTGTGAGCACCCAGAGTCAGAGCCTGGGGCTGTTTAACAGCATATGGGAGATGCAAGGAGAGGAGTTGTAAAAGGAGGGAAGAAAGAAAGAAATAAAGATAGAAAGAGAGAGAGGAAGAAAAGGTGCAGGTATCAAAGAGTTGGAGAGAGGGAGAGAGACAGAGACAGAGAGGAGAGAGAGAGAGTCACCTGCTATGTGGGATGCAGTTAACCAGCTCAGTTTAGATGGTACTGTACCCAATGAACCCATTCTCAACCAGTCAATCAACCAGTCACAGCTAGGCAATCAGCCAACCAGCAGCCAGACACTTGAGCACCAGGTGGGAGACACCAACAGCTGTTAACCCCCCCCCCATTGAAAAAGGGTCTGTCTGTCTTAACCACAGAATCCCAAGACCAAACAACACTCCTACCCCCTCCTCCCCATTTGCCCCACCTAAGAAGCTCATGCTTCCAATTTGCCCTTCAACCTTCCTCCTCCCCTCCTCCTTCCCCAAGCCTCAGATCCCTCTATCGTTCCATACCTCCTCCCTGTTCCTCCTTTAGCACCACCTGTACCTGAAAACATGAAAGTCAAATGCTCCTCAGATCTTTAGTCAGCGTTGTCTTCTTCTGTCTTCCTGTCTTTAGATCTTTAGAGTAAGGAGCCTTGACTTTTTCTCTTTCATATCTCTTGTTCTTCCTTTGTTGTGATGTCTTCCTTTTTTTGTCAACTGGCAAAAGAAGAAAGTTATCCTTTTCCCTTCCTCATTTCCTAACTTCCTATTCTCATGGATGGACAGATGCACACAGTCATACACAGTACATGGATGGACACGCACACACACACACGCACCCATGCACACACAGACGTACACATGTATGCACAGCCATGGACACACACAGCCATGGACACACAGCCATGGACACACACAGCCATGGACACTCATAGCCATGGACAAACACAGCCATGGACACACACAGTCATAGACACACACAGCCATGGACACACACAGCTGTGGACACACACAGTCATGGACACACACACAGCCATGGACACACACAGCCATGGACACACACATGCACGCACGCAACCATGCATGGGTGCACACACACACGCAAACACGCACACACACACGCACACGCACACACACACACACACACACACACACACACACACACACACACACACACACACACACACACTCACTCTGTTGAGTAGACAGTGTGAGGAACATCTGGAGAGCTCTGACCACACAGCAGGCGTCACGCTGGTAATGTTCTAATGAGGCCTAATGCTGCCACAATGGAGCCCCACCTTCTGTACAGACACTAATCCTTCTGTGTGTGTGTGTCTGTGTGTGTCTGTGTGTGTGTGTGTGTGTGTGTGTGTGTGTGTGTGTGTGTGTGTGTGTGTGTGTGTGTGTGTGTGTGTGTGTGTGTGTGTGTGTGTGTGTGTGTGTGTGTGTGTGTGTGTGTGTGTGTGTGTGTGTGAACGCGCACGTCTATCCCTAAACTGAATACCCATATGCTGGCTCCTTTCAACTCATTCATCAAGGCTTGGTAAACAACCTCCAGGATCCAAGAGGATTCTTCAGGATCGGCAGTTTAAACGTATTCCTTTAGTGTGCGTTTACAGCTCTATATTTATGTAGAGTCAGCCATGTCACAAGCTGTACTGTAAGTGCAGTTAGCTGAAAACAAAGAGGTGGGGTTACAGAGCTGAGTGGGGATGTCAGGGAAGAGAGGAGAAGAGGAGGAGAAGGGCAGGGTTGAGTGGAAGAGAGGAGGAGAAGGGCAAGAAAAACAGAATTTAAGAACCAATAGGAGAGGGTTTTACCGGGCTGCTCTGCTGGTTGTCATGCAGACTATTCTAAAGGTATGTGTTGGAGTGTATTGGTCCTTCTTTACATCCATGTCTATGAAAGATTCCACTAGCCCAGAACCTTCCACTGGTCCAGAACCTTCCACTGGTACAGAACCATTCACATGCCCAGAACCTCATTCAAAGTGACGTGCATTTGATTTAATTTGCAGGTGTAGACATAAAGTACTCATGATTTGTTTTGGACAAATCCAAAAACCTTAGAAACACACTGCAAGTGAACACTAGTCTGATAAATAGAAACGGCCTTCCATGCCTCTGGATCAGGCTAGGGTTCAGGCGGGGTTGGTGAGTGCCACAGGGGGACTTCTGAGGGCTCTGGTATTTCTGCCGACTCACTGTGACATGTCCCTGTGTGTCACCTCCCATAAAGCCCCTCTGACTGGCTTTACCTAACTATTTACCCCTGGTCTGTAATCCAGCCATGGAGGAGGTACCACAACTCACAGTGCCTAATTACAGGAATCTATGGCCTTATTGTTTTATTTTTAGAACACCACCACTTGCTGGAGTCACAGTGATGCCTTTAAGTCAGTAAAATAACAAACTCTTTGTTGTGTTTTCAGTAGACTTATGACGACTTGAGATGACATAACAATGTGTGCAGAGTTGTGTAAGCTATGATTGGTGTTTCTGTTCATCATGTGATGGAGCACATTGTAATATTCCAAGAAACATTCCTTACCCCAGGAGTATCCTGGTACCCCCGGAGTATTCTGAGGTAAGGAATGTTTTTTGGATTTTCAAGTCCTTCAGACGAGCACCTGATTTCCCCTTTTCTCATTTAAGCTGGGCTGAATGGTGTTTCGGTATGCGTTTTTTCTTCACATTGTAATGATGTTTGACTAACTAACCTGTGATTATTGGGTATCCCATACACACACCATGTTTATGATACCAATGTTAGTCAAGCACATACTGTAATGTGCTCCATCATTTTATGAACAGCAACACAACCCTTACCCACATACAGGTAGCACCCTGAAGTGGGACGCTGTACAGTCGTGGTCAAAAGATTTGAGAATGACACAAATATTAATTTTCACAAAGTCTGCTGCTTCAGTTTTTATGATGGCAATTTGCATATACTCCAGAATGTTATGAAGAGTGATCAGATGAATTGCAATTAATTGCAAAGTCCCTCTTTGCCATGAAAATGAACTTAATCCCCCAAAAACATTTCCACTGCATTTCAGTCCTGCCACAAAAGCACCAGCTGACATCATGTCAGTGATTCTCTCGTTAACGCAGGTGAGAGTGTTGACGAGGACAAGGCTGGAGATCACTCTGTCATGCTGATTGAGTTAGAATAACAGACTGGAAGCTTTAACATGAGGGTGGTGCTTGAAATCATTGTTCTTCCTCTGTTAACCATGGTTATCTGCAAGGAAACACGTGCCGTTATCATTGCTTTGCACAAAAAGGGCTTCACAGGCAAGGATATTGCTGCTAGCAAGATTGCACCTAAATCAACCATTTATCGGATCATCAAGAACTTCAAGGAGAGAGGTTCAATTGTTGTGAAGAAGGCTTCAGGGCGCCCAAGAAAGTCCAGCAAGCGCCAGGACCGTCTCCTAAAGTTGATTCAGCAGCGGGATTGGGGCACCACCAGTGCAGAGCTTTCTCAGGAATGGCAGCAGGCAGGTGTGAGTGCATCTGCATGCACAGTGAGGCAAACACTTTTGGAGGATGGCCTGGTGTCAAGAAGGGCAGCGAGGAAGCCAGTTCTCTCTAGGAAAAACATCAGGGACTGACTGATATTCTGCAAAAGGTACTGGGATTGGACTGCTGAGGACTGGGGTAAAGTCATTTTCTTGGATGAATCCCCTTTCCGATTGTTTGGGGCATCCGGAAAAAAGCTTGTCCGGAGAAGACAAGGTGAGTGCTACCATCAGTCCTGTGTCATGCAAACAGTAAAGCATCCTGAGACCATTCATGTGTGGGGTTGCTTCTCAGCCAAGGGATTGGGCTCACTCACAATTTTGCCTAAGAACACAGCCATGAATAAAGTATGGTACCAACACATCCTCCGAGAGCAACTTCTCCCAACCATCCAAGAACAGTTTGGTGATGAACAATGCCTTTTCCAGCATGATGGAGCACCTTGCCATTAGGCAAAAGAGATAACTAAGTGGCTCGGGGAACAAAACATTGACATTTTGGGTCCATGGGCAGGAAACTCCCCAGACCTTAATCCCATTTAGAACTTGTGGTCAATCCTCAAGAGGCGGGTGGACAAACAAAACCCCACAAATTCTGACAAACTCCAAGCATTGACTATGCAAGAATGGGCTGCCATCAGTCAGGATGTGGCCCAGAAGTTAATTGACAGCATGCCAGGGCGGATTGCAGAGGTCTTGAAAAACAAGGATCAACACTGCAAATATTGACTCTTTGCATAAACTTAATGTAATTGTCAATAAAAACCTTTGACACTTATGGAATGCTTGTAATTATACTTCAGTATACCATAGTAACATCTGACAAAAATATCTAAAAACACTGAAGCAGTAAACTTTGTGAAGACCAATACTTTCTTTTTTTCCTCCAGGAAACCAGAGAGAGGGGCCTATCTGTCACTAGAGGCCTATCTGTCACTAGAGGCCTATCTGTCACTAGAGGCCTATCTGTCACTAGAGGCCTATCTGTCACTAGAGGCCTATCTGTCACTAGAGGCCTATCTGTCACTAGAGGCCTATCTGTCACTAGAGGCCTATCTGTCACTAGAGGCCTATCTGTCACTAGAGGCTTATCTGTCACTAGAGGCCTGAGTGGGATATGCAAAAAAGTAATTGTATAATACATGTGTGAAATAGGACAGATGTACTGTAAGCACCCAACTAGTTATTATTATTTATTGCCAGATAACTATTTGGGTTACAGAAGAATGGTCAATTTCTCATTTGGAACTCGAGCTGAAAAGTTTTACGACTCCTGTGTTAGCGGAACTGGGGCAATGCATAACCCTGTGTTCGGCTGACCTCTGTATAGTCAGATCTGGATATACAGTATGGTGTGCATGCGTCTCATGTCCGCCTGCACCAAGGTGTGTGTGCATGTCACCGAAAATAGACAGCGAGAGAGAGGAAAATAGAACGAGTCACTTTGTATCTACACTGAGTGTACAAAACACTAAGAACACCTTCATAATATTGAGTTGCAGCCCCTTTTGCTCTCAGAACAGCCTCAATTTGTCGGGGCATGGACTACAAAGTGTCAAAAGCGTTCCACAGGGATGCTGGCTCATGTTCACTCCAATGCTTCCCACAGTTGTGTCAAGTTGGCTGGATGTCCTTTTCGTGGTGGATCATTCTTGATACACACAGGAAACTGTTGAGCATGAAAAAGCAGGCAGTGTTGCAGTTCTTGACACAATTCGGTGTGCCTGGCACCTACTACTATACCCGGTTCAAGGGCACTTAAATATTTTGTCTTGCCCATTCACCCTCTGAATGGCACACATAAACAATCCATGTCTCAAATGTCTCAAGGCTTTAAAATCCTTCTTTAACCTGTCATCAGCCTTTGGCCTACAGAGCAGGAACCCAGACTTCATCAAATAAATTGGAAATAAAGACATATTTATCCTACAAGAAACATGGTATAGAGGAGACAGACTCACTGGTTGCCCCCTAGGTTACAGAGAGCTGGTAGTCCCATCCACCAAACTACCAGGTGTGAAACAGGGAAGAGACTCAGGGGGTATGCTAATTTGGTATAGAGCAGACCTAACCCACTCTATTAAATAAAGTCAAAACAGGAACATTTTACATCTGGCTAGAAATTAATAAGGAAATGATCTCAACAGAGAAAAATATCTTCATGTGTGCTACCTACAGTATATCCCCCCAAAATAATCCCCATACTTTAACAATGACAGCTTCTCCATCCTAGAGGGGGAGATCAACCATTTCCAGGCCCAGGGACATGTACTAGCCTGTGGTGACCTAAATGCCAGAACTGGACAAGAACCTTACACTCTTAGCACACAAAGGGGGACAAACACCTACCTGGGGGTGACAGAATTCCCTCCCAAATATGCCCCCCTAGACACAACTATGACAAAACAACCAACAAAAATGGGTCACAACTCCTGCAGCTCTGTCACATGCTGAATCTGTACATAGCCAATGGTAGGCTTCGAGGGGACTCTCATGGTAGGTACACCTACATAATAATAATAAGCCATTTAGCAGACGCTTTTATCCAAAGCGACTTACAGTCATGCGTGCATAAATTTTTTGTGTATGGGTGGTCCCGGGGATCAAACCCACTACCTTGGCGTTACAAGCACCGTGCTCTACCAGCTGAGCTACAGAGGACCACAATCCCTTCTCAATCTATATCTCATCCCTTGGCAGTAGTACTGTAGATTACTTTATCACTGACCTCAACACAGAGTCTCTCAGAGCGTTCACAGTCAGCCCACTGACACCCCTATCAGATCACAGCAAAATCACAGTCTACTTGAACAGAGCAATACTCAATCATGAGGCATCAAAGCCAAAATAACTGCATAATATTAAGAAATGCTATAGATGGAAGGAAAGTAGTGTAGAAACCTATCAAAAAACTATTAGGCAACAACTAATTAAATCCCTTTTAGACAACTTCCTGGACAAAACGTTTCACTGTAATAGTGAAAGTGTAAACTTGGCAGTAGAAAACCTAAACAGTATATTTGACCTTTCAGCTTCCCTATCAAATCTAAAAATGTTAAGCAGATAACCTAAGAAAATGAACAACAATGACAAAGGGTTTGATGAAGAATGCAAAAACCTACTAAAGAAATTCCTATCCAACCAAGAACATAGAGACCCAGAAAACCTGAGCCTACGACTTCACTATAGTGAATCACTAA